>NW_007246713.1:0-95206 GCF_000164805.1 Carlito syrichta | reverse complement strand
GCAATCCACTCACCTTGGCCTCCCAAGGCGCGGGATTACAGGCTGAGCCACCGAGCCCGGGTGACTTTTTCTTTTGGATGTAAAAATTATACAAGTGTATATCTTTTCCTATGGTTACTTGATATTCTAAGTTTAGGAAAGGCTTCCTTCCCTCCGGAAATATAATCAGGGCACGCGCACTCTCTCCCCGCTACCCCCACCCCTCCTTCTCCCTCTCCATCAGGAATTTTTAAAAAATTATCTTCATTGCTATTTGAATTTATTGCAATTTTATTATGTGAGGTAAAGATCTACATTAGTCTTCACCTCCTGTTACCCCAGTTGCTAACCAGTTGTGGCAGTACTGTTAACTAATTCCTGCTTCTCTTATGTTGATTTACCATCCCTAAAACATCTTACTATATACATATCCACAAAATAGATTCTATTTTAATGTATCTAATTATTTTTAATGAGCTTTGAAAAATCAAATGGAATTAGATTAAGTAGATTTAATTGTGTAGGTCTAGTTGTCCCTTGTTATTCAGAATTTTCCTTATCACTATCATGTATCTATTTATTGTTCTAGAAAAATTTTAGAAACTTTTCATTTAAGAGACTTTTTAGAAAGTTCACCGGGCTTTCATTAGAACTGGAAGAAAGTGGTACTTAATTAGGTCAAGTATTGACAGGTTTATAATATCTAGTTTATGCATTCAGGAGCATATATTTTTCTCATTTATTTTAGATATGTTTTCCTAATGAAGTTATATTTTTGTAAGATTAATCTTAGATACTATTTTAATTTTATGCATAAGGTCTCCTTGGAAAATGTTACTTAATATAAAGTAATGGTTGGTGTGTAAGGGTGCTGTTGGTTTTAACTTTTTTCCCTTCAAGTACTTAATCAATTTGTAGTTTTTATTTGACTCTTTATTATAGTTATATCTGCAAGTTATTTGTTGTATTTACATACCAAAGTGTCATAATGATTAACACTGGCATACCTTGAAATAAAGTGTTTTTCTTATGCTGCATTGTTTTGTTTTATTGTAATGCCCTGGATAGATTCATTAAACATACTTATAGATTGATATGTCAAGTCCAAAAGCTGTTTTTAAGAAATTGGTGTATAAGAGCTCAGATCAGAAGGAAAGGGGAAAAACATATAAGACTCATTATTTCATAGGATAAGACTTAACCTGCAATAATAATTTTTCTTTCTTTCTTTGTAGTTTAAAGGATTTGACCCAAATCAGCTAAGTGTAGCCACATTATTGTTTGAGGGGGACCGTGAGAAGGTTCTTCAACATGAAAAACAAGTGTATGACATTGCTGCAAAATTTGGGTATGACTTCAAGTTCATAATGACAAGAGAAAATTAAGTGAAAATTCTAATATCTCTAAGCAGTTATTAATGTACCTAGCATTAATGCCTCAAAACAGACTGCATGTTTCGAAGCAGTTGTTAATTTCAGTTTAGAATTACATTTGTGGTAATTCATGACAGTACATTAAAAATATTGTTTTGGTTTACCTCCAAAATCTGTAGGAAGTTAGATTGAGATGGTGCTCTTACTTGTCTAATCATGTATGTAATATTATTAAACATTGTATCTTTCCTAGATTTTTACATTAATGTTGGTTTTGTGATATGTATTTGTTGTGCTATTTTTTATGCTAGAGTGAAAAAGAAAATTCATTGTCATGTTACTTTTAAGTGATAATAGTATATGTTTAAAGCATGTGTTTTTAAAAGGAAATTGTATTTAATCAAAGGCATTTGATAAATTGTCTGTACTCCACCTCCCGTCACTTACTGTTTTGTGCTGGTATAAAGAAACAGAAAACATTTCACATCTATAACCAACTGAATAATGGTATGGTGGTTTCTGTCTGTCTGCTTGATGGATTATAAGACTGATTGATGAGAACTATAGTGGAAATGCCATTTATCAGGACTGGATTTTCTCCATTTTGAGTACATAAAGTAACATTTTTCTGAATACTAATCTACTTTTTCTTAATTTCAGGGATTAAAATATCATACATATTATGTTTGATCTGAGTCCTTTGTAACTATTTTTTATTCCTTTTTCTTGCTGTTTTAAAGAAAACAAACGAACAATTAATTTGGAACCATGTGTCTCAGAATGTCCCACTTTTAGGTATTTTTCTCATTTATAATGTTAGCCCTTTATTTCTAGGCGTAGTCTGAACTTAGTGTTAAAGGCAGTATTCTCAGGAGGGGAAAGGGTCTAATTTTGGACTTAATTATTAATTTATTTTTATTCTGTTTTTGAGTATTGAAAATCTCTCACTTTTATTTTTGTCCTATTTGAAATTTGTAAGTGGAATTCTAATTTCTTTAGAAAAAGGTAAAACTCATTTATTTTTTACCTTTTCTCTTCTCACAGTACCTCTTTGGGAATTACTAGTGTTTTAACCAAGTTAGTTAAAAGTAATTGTGTTATAAAGATGCATCTAATGACCAAATGACTTGGATTTCAGGTCATGACATTCTTGCTTGAATTTTTGAAATGTACATATTTCCCTTCCCAGAAGGAATTTAGCCCCTATGTATGTACTATTTTTTAGTTTCTAAGTTATTTGGAGGACATACATAATTTGATTAAAACATTGTTTTCTTAAAATATGTAATAATAGTAAGACATAAGCAATTAAGTATATTTAAATCAAAATCTTTTATATCTGCTCTAGCCTTAAATAGTAGAGACTGAAGCTTTAAAAAGTTTTGTAAACACTTTAAAATATGTGAATATTTAATTGGAATTTTAAAATTTCCCATAGGGACTTGTAGTAAAATGGAAGAGGTTATTTTCTATATTATTGGAATCACTATATATAGGTTAAATTTGCTTAGTTTCACTTCAGTCCTCTTTTTTTCCACCAACACACACACACACACACACACACACACACACACACACACACACTCGCTCGCTACTTTATAGCATCATTACTAGTTAGTAATGTCCCACATTTCCTGTTAGACTGGGATAGAATGTTAAAATGCTTATTTGTTCAACTTCACATATAATTTTCATAGGACATGACCTGTCTCTTCTTGAGCATCACCATTGATGCCAAATATATACTAGGCTCCTGATTAAATATTGGTTGAATTAATGAAACAGAATACTATATTTTCCTCTGACATCTTTTATTCAACTTCATATATGCCTAATTACTATACCACCTATAAAACTGTGTATTTTCATCTTTAGGTATTTGGCAGACAATTTTGTCAGTTTTGTTTAGTTTGAGCCACCGTCATGAATATCAGTAGTGCCAGTTTTGTTTTATCACATAAACCATCCATTTGCAACTTAATAAGTGCTTTTTTAAGATATAGATGCAGCTCTCTTCAGACACTGATACTAAGGCCCCAGAAATATTGGTTTAACTCCAGAAATTTTGCTTACTCTAAACAATACTTGTATCAGATTATCTAGTAAAAATAGTTTATAGTAAATAAAGTATCAATTTAAACAAGGGTAAAGCGTTAAAAACTTTGGCTCAGTTTAGGGGGATCCATTTTTTTGCTCTTATTATTTGTTATAATTAATTTTTTTTTAATTTTAAAGATGTGGGGTACAATTCAGGGTTAGGTACATGAGTGGTCATTGTAAAGGTAAAGTTTGGTACTCTTATTGATGTAATGCCCTCCCCCCATTAGTTTCCCATGTTTGGGTTCCTTATAAATCCTGAATGTTACGCCTTTGTCAGATATACAGTTGGCAAATATTTTTTCCCATTCTGTGGGCTGTCTCCCCACTCTTTCGATGGTTTCTTTTGCTTTGTAGAAGCTTTTCAGTTTGATGAGTTCCCATTTGTCTATATTATTTTTTATGGCATTTGTTTTTGGAGAGTTGATCAGGAATTGGTTGCCTATTCCAATTTTCGTAGGGGTTTTTCTTCTAGGATTCTTATAGTTTGAGGTTTTACATTAGGTCTTTGATCTTTTTTGAGTTGATTTTTGTGTGTGGTGATAGGTAGAGGTGCTGTTTCAATCTCCTGCATGTGGTCAACCCATTTTCCCAGCACCATTTACTGAATAGGTTCTACTCTCTCCAGTGGTTGTTGGTGGAGGCTTTGTTGAAGATGAGTTGGCTGAGAAATTGAGGTTTTGCTTCCAGAATCTGTGTTCTGTTCCATTGGTCTATATGCCTGTTCTTGTACCAATACCAAGTTGTTTTGATTATTGTAGCTTTATAGTAGAGTTTGAAGTCTGGAAGTGTGATACTTCCCTCTTTGTTTCTTTTGCTAAGAATTGTTTGGGCTATTATGTTTTTATATGAATTTCTGTGTTGTCGTTTCCATAATTAATTTCTTAATATGCTTTCATCTTGGCTCCTCTTATTTAGATGTAGACATCTTCTCCTTTAAGCAGCTCATGTTGTTTTTAGACATATGACTTAGGGCTATTTTTTATTTATTTATACCTGGAAGTATCTTATTTTGGTTTTTTAGCAGAAGTTCTAGTTTCTCCTCAGAAGTAGGCATTAATTTTTTGTTTTAATCACTAAAGACCCAGGGGTATTTTACATATGTAAATGCCACTCTGCCAACCCTCAATCTTCAGCCATTTCTTCTGCATAACGAGATGGAGATGGAGGAAAGCAGCACTAAGTTTCTTTCTGCTAATGTTTTCATGTTAGTTTAGATCATATATTTTATTTTTGAATCGAGCCATTATTAATCTTTGTTTCTTTCATTTTATCCTCTATTCCTTTTGCCTCATTAGCTTTAAATAGATTGTTTTTAAGGAAGTACTCCTAACAGTTTAGAGCTGTTTTATGTCTTATCTTAGCCATTTTTCCTCCTTGCCTTAAATCCCCACCCAAACACTGTTAAATACCTTTGAATACATATGACCTAACAGAACGTAGCAGCTACATGTTGAATAATCATACTTTGGTTGTTTATCCATGTTTACTAGTAATGTACTTTAACTTCTCCAAGAGCTGAGCAGAATAAACATTACCTGTCACCACTTCTGACAGGCGTTTTGACATTTACCATAGAACTTAAGGTAACATGTTGTTATTTTTAAAGTGTGCTTAAGTTGTTTAATGTAATTCAACATGAGAGAGATTGGGTTCACTAGATGGCCCACTGATCTAAAAAGATTGTCTTTCATTCCTCTTTCATTAGTCTTTCCAGTCCTTCCTCATGTAATAGCTTTAAATTTGAGAATCTTTTTTTAAAGGGGGAAGGGCAGGAAGTAGGGGATGTTTGTTGCTGTTTTAACATGAAGCAGTTTGAATCTATCTACATGCAATTTTCTGGATTGATTGCAAAAGTGACAGTTTAGAAGCATTTAATTTCTAATCCTTACTATTGTTTACATATTGTATTTTAAGGAATTCTGGCTAGAAGATTAACAGTTCTGAAAGCTAAAAAAAGAAGTTTAAAAAGCTAAATTTTTAAGGAAACCTATAATTCAGGAAAAAAACTTATGAATTTAGAATAGACATCCAGTTTCCTCCGGCTTTAAATTTGAAAATGTGTGATTCTGTGTGGTTTGTCCCCCTGGATCTCAGTGACATATCTTCCCTTGCTACTGCCAGATGTTAGAAGAGGGTACTAAAAAAAAAAATGACTTGACTAGGACTGGAAAGTAGAATCTTGTCTCATCCTGAGATAACAGAGGTGGGCCTGCTAATTGTTTATACCTGCTACTTCTTACCAGGTACATACTTAACATGCTCCTTTCGCAATGATTCCCAACACAGGTGTCTCACACCCTTCCCTCACCTTTACTCTTCTTTCCTTCTCTTATTAGGTTCAGGGTGTACTATTTCTGTTTCCCAGATCGGAAGTGGTTTTTCTCTTTTTGACCGAGAGTCTGTTTTATATCTGCCTGAGCTATCTGCTTAGCTATATTCCTCCCAGCACTTGCCATAGCAATTTTCTGGTTTGTTTTCCTTTGGTTTTGGAACTTTATTTGGTTTTCTACCTCCAGTCTCACATCCATCCCAGAATGATCATCTGTCTCTTCTTACTTTTCACTGTCAGCTGCCTGACCTAAGTTCTATCTTCATTGCCTGTTAACATTCTATTAATACAAACAATTCCCTTCATTTTAATATACTCCACGCTCAAGTAGTTCTAGACTACAACTGTTTCTATAAAGTCTTTGCCACTCCTTTGTGACACTAATTTGTATGTATCCATCTATAATAGTAAATTAGGAAGTTCTGATTTAGCCTGTATAGTCTACTTTGAAATTATCTTACATTACTTGTATAGAACAAGAGTACATCTACATTGTGTTATTTACTTAACACTAAATCCAACAAAACTTTCAAAGAAGAAAGTACTTAATTATATAAGTTGTTAATTAAGGCCATAAGAGAAATGATTCTTCCTTTGGTTGATCAAAACAAGTTAAAATTTGATTTCTGTTTGATGTTGGTAAAACATAATTAAAAACTATTTACTAAAGACAGTGGAAAACAATATTCATTCATTGTCTTTTAGATAAGAATAAATTTTACAAACCATAGCACTTGTACTGAATTATATGTTATACAAGATTAATTCTAACTCGATCCTGAAATACAATTTCTATAGATAAAACTACTTTCAAATTGAAAAGGATAGTTTATATGTTCCTAGTAATAAAACCTTACCTGTTGGTCTTGTACTTGCCTATATATTACTTTAATATTTGTGTGTGTGTTTTGTCTCTCATTTAAATAATAAACTCCATTTAAAAATGCCATATCTAGCCAGGCTCAGTAGCTCAGCCTATAATCCCGCGCTTTGGGAGGCTGAGGTGAGTGAATTGCCTGAGCCGCGGGTTCGAGACCCGCCCGGGCAACTTTGCGAGACCTCATCTCTACAGTAAATCAAAAAATTAGCCAGGTGTGATAGTGCACGCCTGTAGTTCCAGCTACTTGAAAGGCTGAGGCGGAAGGATCGCCGGAGCCCAGCAGGTTGAGGCTGCGGTAGCTGGGAGCATGCCAGTGCACTCTAGTCTGGGCAACAGAGTGAGACACCAACTCAAAAAAAAAAACCATATCTATTACTATGAATATTATATGTTCAAGTATTCTGGAAACCTTTTGGTATTTGGAAGTTTTTAGTCAGTCATCACATTTCTTTAGATCTGAATAAGAATATAATAATATGAGTAATAATATATTAATAAAATACTTTAAGTATCTTATTATGCTTGTGAAGATTATTTCCACTTATTTAATTATGTTTCTCATGATTAATTCTTTCTGTGCTCTTTTGAGAATGTTGGTAGAAGGGGTTGTTAATATTTGAGTTTGTTTTATTAGTTTGGAGTTTGCTAAATGGAAATATTAAAAGTGTTTTTAGATTTTTGTTTTCCAAGTTTATTCTCTTGACAGCTGTTTTGATATATTTATGATAAATGAGATTAAGATAAAAATGAGATGCAATGTAACATGTTAATCTCTTAAACTGCTATCTTGAGGTATCATCAGCTTGGTTGTTAGTTTTATATATTTTTAATAATTGATTTGAAATTTATTAGCTGTTTGTTCTTTAATTACAGTGGGTTGGCAGTTGGAGAAGATAATGGACAGAGAGGCTATTTGCTGACCTATGTCATTGCATATATTCGAGTAAGTTATATTTCCCTTGTCACTTAATTTATTGTTGCAAACGATATTTTTTCCTGCTTTGAGTTTGTCTTCTTTATTTTCTTAAATTTTAAGCTACTGTAATTTAGTACACCTTTTTACATGAGCCCTGAATTAGCTACAGTCTTCCGAAGGCCATTTAAAACTTCTAAATATGCTTTCAAGGAATTAAGGATGATTCATTATGTCTTTCTGCTCTTTAAAAGAAAGGAGACTTTCTCTGTCTAAAAGTTGAGCATACCATTCCTAACATTATCTGGTTAGAATAAGCTGTTTTATTTATCAACATTATTCACTTGATTCATAATATGTTTTAAAGGTATATAAATCTTTGTGTCTTTAAAAGTTGATATTTAACTTGATTCTATGTAGTTGTTGGTTCACTGGTGATGATTACTATATAAAATTAAATAATTTTTGTATACTTGAGCACTAAAATTTTTCTAATTCTAGATTTTATACTTATGAGAAAGTTCAATAGTTTTACTAATCTCAAGTCTGCTGTGCTTAGGGATATGAAAATGTCCTTTTGAAGTTTTATTTTTTTCATTTAGTTTTGTTTTCCTATTTTGGTTGTGGCATTATTTTCTGCTGTTGTTGGGATTACTTTATTAAAAAAAGTTTGCCTTTTATGTAATTTGAATGACCTTAGTCTAAAAGGTCATTTTTTAGTTACCCTAGTAAGAATTTGACCTCCCCAAATACTAAATTTTCTTTCTTTAAATTATGCATAAATTTATACATAATAGATGTACATATTTTCAGGATACATGCCATGTTTTGATACACTCATATAATGTATAGATAACAGCAGAATAATTGAGACATTCATTACCTCCAAATACTAAATTTTGTAGTTTTTCACTTGAAAATTTGTACATCTACAGGTTTGTTACATAGGTATATTGCAAGATGGTGAGGTTTGGGCTTCTGTTGAGCCTGTCACCCAGGTAGTGGACATGGTACTCAGTGAGTAGTTTTTCAGCCCTTTCCCCCACCTCCTTCAGGAGTGCCCCAGTGTCTGTTGTTCCCATCCTTGTGCCCATATGTATGAGTGTTAGTTCCCATTTTAGAAAGAACGTGTGGTATTCAGTTTTCTAATTCACTTAGGATGATGGTCTCTAGCTGCATCCATGTTGCTGCAAAGGACATGATTTTGTTCTTTATGGCTGTGTAGCATTCCATGGTGTATATGTACCACATTTTCTTTATCTAGTCCACTGTTGATGGACACCTAGGTTGGTCATTATTATGGATAGTGCCACAGTAAACATGTGTATGCATGTGTCTTTTTGGTAGAATGATTTATGCACCTTTGCATATTTACCTAGTAGTGGGATTGCAGGGTTGAATGTACATCTATTTTTAGTTCTTTGAGAAATCTCCAAATTGCTTTCCACAGGGGTGAAAATAGCTTATATTCTCACAAACAGAATAGGAGTATTCCCTTTTCTCTGCAACCTTGCTGATATCTGTTGTTTTTCGACTGTTTAATAAAAGCCATTCTGACTGGTATGAGGTGGTATCTCACTTTGGTTTTGATTTGCATTCCTCTGATTATTAGTGATATGAAACATTTTTTATATGTTGATTGGCCACTTGTATGTATTCCTTTGAGAAGTGTCTGTTCATGTCCTTTGTCCACTTTTTAATGAAGTTATTTGGTTTTTTTCTGTCAATTCATCTGACTTCTTTGTAGATTCTAGAAATCATTTTGAAGAAAATTCTTATATAAACTTATAGACAACTTGATTTTACTACTGTAAGAAAGATTGAATTAATATGGTCTCATTTTAGAAAAAAATCTAATTCTAGCTAAGATCTAAATTTTGAATTACAGTGAATTTGAAGCATATAGTCCATAATAAGTACCTCCATATACTGTCAATACCCAAGGTTTTTCCCATAGTAAGCATTTTGAATATACACAAAACATTTGTTACCATTTTCTCTGAGCATATTGACCTTTTCCCCATAATACTGAATTCAGAATTCTAGAAAATGAAATATAACTGTAACAAGTATAGCATAGACACAGTTTGGAGTAAATATTGGAATTTTTAAGGTTCCAATTAGTGATGAAGCTGAGTCAAAAACAAGTTAGACACATTTTCCCTCCCGGGATTATTTGTTTTATCTTCTAAAAAATTTTGCAATGCTTAATATCATGTTTACCAAATATGTTTACTGAAGAAATGAATACATAAGAGAACACCACACATATTTGCATCAGTAATTTTTGGATTTTTTTCTCCAAACTACAGGTACAGTTGAACTAAATTTTACTGCAAGTGAAAACTTAACATGTATTGATTTTTCTACTTTATAAATTTTTTTTCCAAATCTTTGCACGTCTGTGGTAGCTTATGAATCCTTTCCAGTTTGATAATAAGACAATTGTGTTCTATGTAAAGATACTAGATGTTATAAATTACTTGTAACAGAAGTATTATATCTTTTTTTAACAGAAGTATTATATATTAAACACTATAAAATATTTTTTTAACAGAGCTACTTCCTGATATTTTTATTCTGTCTCTTCAGATAGTCCTTCTATTCTGTTACTTCAAAGAGAGGCACTATATTTTCTAAATTTATTTTTAAAGAAAAGTTGATTTTTAAGAAAAAACAAAATCTCCCCCTAAACATCACTCCCCCCATTCCCTACCCTCCTGCTCCTTCCATCTTAATGACCCATTTTTAATATTGGCTAATTTTCTATTTAGGCCATTAAAAATCTATTCTGATAGTTTTCTTTTACATGTATATATACTGTTCTTGGATAGAGACTCCATTTGCTAGAGAAATCTTTGAGTTCCTACCCTTTGCCAGGCATTCTTCCCGGTGCCAAGGATACAGAGAAGAACAAGTTAGGCAAAGTTCCTTTCTGATGGAGGTTGTAGCTCACTCTCAGGGCAACTTTTAATGCTCTTGTAAGATATATAGTAAAGAGCAATTGAAGTTCCTTTAGAAACTTGCAAGGCTACCAGTGAACATGAAATACTAACAGTGTTATTGATTCCTCTGCATCTATTGTAGTTTCTTGATTTCTCTATGTGTCTTAACAGGACTTGGGTTTGGAATACTATATATTAGGAGAATCTTTTGAGACTTCTGCTCCTTGGGACAGGTAAAATATAATGAAATGCCTGATACTATTCAAATATGCTTTATGAATTGCTTGAAGTAATGTTTCTTTGTGTGTGAATATGTAAACTTTTAAAATTGTTTAAAGAGGACCAGGCACCGTAGCTCACAGTAGCTCACACATATAATCCTAGCATTTGGGGAAGCATTTAGATCATTCAAGACCACAAGTTCAGAATCAGCCTGGTCAACATAGCAAGACCCCATCTCTAAAGAGAAAAAAAAAAAGAAAGCCAGGCATGGTGGCACGTGCCTGTAGTCTTGGCTACTCAAGAGGCTGATGAGAGAGGATTGCTTGAGCCCAGGAGTTTGAGGTTACATGGAGCTATGATTGCACCACTGCACTCCGACCTGGATAACAAAGCAAGACCTTGTTTTAAAAAATAAATACATATATATAAGGAAATATTGAAACAAGGTAGTTGATTTTATTTAAAGTAATGTCTTTGGATGTGGTGGTTTACGCCTCAGCACTTTGAAAGGCTGAGGCAGGAGGGTTGTTGGAGACAAGGAATTCAAGACCAGCCTGGGCAATATAACAAGACCTTGTCTCCAAAAAAAATAATAAAAATAAATTAATATGTTTATTAGAATACCATATATTCAAGCCTCTTTTTTTGGATTTGAAGCAAATGTGTCTGTGAGCCCAAGCAAGCATGAAGGCATTGGTGAATTTTACATTTTGAAGTAATTGAACATGAAATGTTACTGTTTGATTTTACTTAGCTATGACTTAAATTCTTAAGTGATTAATATGCTTAAATGTTCTCTCAAATATCCCCCCAAATTATAAAATCAGTTAACCGTTCTTTTATCATATATTATTTAGCTCTTGATAATTGTATGTGTAAAATTTTAATGGGCATTTAAGTAATTCTGAAAGCTTAAAATCTAATTTATCTAATTAAGTATAATTTTTATTTTTAAGTTTAAGCAAAATTTTAATACTGGAGCATATAAGAAATGACCCAGATAAGATAAATGGAAATAAATTTTAGAATCATTTTTTTTTTAACCAGAAATACACACACACAAACACACACACTCAATATTAGGGAATTAATAAAAACTGATTAGAAAATATGAAATGGTTTATTAAAAATAAACTTATGAATGTTTAACTCATTCAGTAATAAAAAAGTTATCAAGGAGATGGTCAGTACAAGTTTAATGTTCCTTATCCAAAATGCTTGGGATCAGAAGTGTTTCAGATTTTGGAATACTTGCATTCTATGCTTACCAGTTGAACATCCCAAATTTGGAAACTTGAAATGCTCCAGTGACCATTTCTTTCTATGTTGTCCAAAAACTTTTGGATTTGGGAGCATTTCAGATTTTGGATTTTTGTGATAGGAATACTGAACCTGTATATTTGTATTTTGTTCTACTATACCTACATTTTATTTTATCTTTATAAAATTTACAAAATACTCTAAATCCATAATAAAATATGTAGGTTCTAACAATTTCCCACAAATTCACCTCTTAGATTGCATATCCTAACATTTTGTTCTCCCCCAACCTCTTTTTTACTCCTAGAGAACTTTTTACTTTTCTACAGGCAGCCTGCATCTACTATGGGTAATGACTTTTGGTACATTGATGCTCATATTCCATGTACTGTTAGCTAATAACTCAATTTATAGTATCATTCTGTTATTCACAATTTTTTTTTCTATTTGAAATTTACTTCCTCAGATTGAAATGTTATTCATAATTTTTGATGCTAAATTTTAACAGGGGGAATAAATCTTGTAAATAAGAACAACTGGGGCGGGGGGGCATAACTTCACTAAGGGTACCTAATCCTAAACCAGGAGAAGTAAGGACCAGTGGGAGGCCCAAACTTCATCTACACACAGACCACTTATGAACCTAATCCTGACGTGTACCCCACATCTTTAAAATTAAAAAAAAGAAGCCAAAAAATAAAAATAAAAACAATTACTAGCTCATGAACATTTGATACTTTTGAGGAGCAGAAATAGTTTGGCAGTTGTTAATAATGATCTCAAAGACTTTAATACCTCTCCTCAATTATATTAATCAGTTTGCCTATTACACAGAGTACCTTAGACTGGGTGACTTACATGTTCTTAAACAGTAAATATTTATTTCTCAGAGTTCTGGAGGGATGAAGTCTACTATTAGAGTGTCAACATGATTGGGTTGTTGGTGATGGCCTCCTTTCTGGTTTCTAGATGGCTATCTTGTTATATCCCCACGTGGGGGACAGCAGAGAGAGAGAGAGAGAGAGCGCGCGCGCGAGAGAGAGAGAGAGAGAGAGAGAGAAAGCAAACCGTCTTATGGTTTTTTATGAGGGCTCCACTCTCATGACCTAATCATTTCTCAAAGGCCCAACCTTCTAATACCATTAATTGGGGGATTTAGGATTTCAATGTAGTATGTGAATTTTGAGAGGGACACGAGCATTCAGTCCATATCACTGGGGAAAGTGGGTTAGTATAGTGTTATCTCTTAAGCATTATGAATTTTCTTGTCATCATCTAGTACTGACTAATGATTAACATCTTGTTTTTTTATTCTTCCAACTGTGGAAGCTAATCATGTGCTAATTTTAAATTTTTCTTCATCTATTCCCTACATATTTAATTGACTCATTGATATACCTGTTTCATGCAGGATTATGTATTTTCATTTAAAACAATTTCTTCAACTGAAGTTTTAATAAATAACAATGGAATTCAGCACATTTTTAAATGTAAAATTTGCTTGTTACCCAGTTAATCATTTGCTTTTTCTTTCAAAGCTTTAGCTAAATACAGACCATGTTTAGCAGTAGTCCATGGGATCAGAGTCTTTAACCATCATACATTATTAGGTTACTGACCTTTTTCTGTATAAGCCACTTAAGAGATTATTGGTTTTACTAATCTTTATGTATCCCTAAGTGTCACATACCATTATGACCCTACCATATTGGCTGTACCTGCTAGGTGCTGAATGAATATTCTCCACATATTCCTATGAATGAGCTCTGGAATAATGTGAGATTACAGCCTATACAAATAGAGGCTTAAGAGTTGAAAATTTTAAGGATTTTGGAGATACCAACAAGAGTCTTATTAAAATCAAGAAACTAGATAATATGGAATAACACAGAAAATATGGAATAAAGGGGAAAGAAGAAGCCCCAAGAAAGAAGTCCAGGGAACCTCAACATTTAGGAGATAGTCATACAAACAAAAGCTGGCAAAAGATACTGAGGAATACTAGCTAGAACATTTTGAGGAAATTTGGTGATTTCAGTGATGTGAGAAAAGCCATAGTGTTAAGTGCCCTAAGTGATGGATAATTTACCCCTTTGCACTCAGCGACATCTCACAGATCACCTACCAGCAACTCAACTGCACTTTTTAATAGTATAGTGAAAACAATGAATCACTTCATAGATAGTATTCCGTTGGAACCATTTATTTTATTGTAATGATATTTGCCTTGTAATGGAATTTTGGACATTGAGGAACTTATTTATGACCAAAAAATCAAAATTTTATATCTCATATTTTTCTCATGTGTTGTAACACTTGAAACAATCACCAACATGCATTGCAGGTTCATTGATACATCTTGTGCAATAGTAATTTGTTTGATATCTTACACCTGGTGTTTTTCTGTTCGAGCAGACAATGCAGTCTCATTTTCTTTCTCCCACTTTAATAATATGTAATATGTGATTGTCCAGTCTATTGTTCGAAGAAGGTATAGAAGGACGCATTCGTGATTCCTGAAAACCACTTCTTAACTGATAGATCATATATCAGTATATATTCCATCTCTTTGTTTTTTCATGCAATTGTAATGGAAAATTTCAAGAAAACATACATTTTTGAAAAATTTGCGCTTGCATAAGTTTGTCCTGTATAATCACCAGCAATCTCTTTATATCTCCTGAGAGAGGATATTTGAGTGGCTTGCTAGATTTATGATGTCCCCTCAGAGGAGACATCCAAGTGCAAAGGGTTACTATAGGTCAAATAATAATTTAAATGTATATAGTTCTGTTTATATCTTGTAAATATATTAGTCCAAATGGACCATATTAACCTTTGCTCAAGTTCTGTGAGAGAATACTTTCAGAACTCCCTCTCTAAAAATCATTTATTGAAAATGTCCCGTTGGGGGTTATAACTGTTCAGTACTATTCTTTCATCAACTCCTCTTCATTATTCACCTACCAGTAAGAGCTTACATATGAGTTCTTAACATACTCCTTTTTCCTATTGTATTTTTGAGACTATTAGATATATTTAAGTGCATTTGAACTGAAATACAGTCCCCTCAAGTAGTTTAACTTGCAAAGGACTAGAAAAGCAGGTATATTGCAGTTTTAAATTTTTTTTAGACTACTTTGCTGGAGCACTTACATTCCATTTTCTAGAGCCAAGACAGAGAACTTGTTATTTTTATAAATTTGTAATATTCATTAACTCTTGTAAATATTACAGCTTAGTAGATTTTATTTATATTTTTACAGATTTATTTTATAAGGTAGATTTTCAAAATGAAGACATATTAAATATCAATAATCTAAATGCTTTATGAGATATTTTTTAAACACGCTTCCTTGCCCTAAGTGATGGATAAGTAATATTGATGAACATATTTACCTGCAATTCTCATAAATTAAAGCAGAATTTAACTTAAAAGCATTGTTTTATAAAATCAGAATTTATAAAGCTTTCAGATACTTTTCATAAAAATTTACAAATTGACATGCTAATAAAACCTTAAAACTTGTCATTGGAGGAGGTTTAGTCATATATTTTTTATTCTTATTGGAAATATGGGCAACTTTGCTCGTGTTTTATACAGCATGATCTATTTAAATGTTATTGTTTTTATCAAATTGGTTCTCATACTCAGCTACATCAGTCTTCAGGCTAGATACAGGCCAGACTTATGAGTTTCTCTAGTATTATTTCAATTATCTCATGATGCTAAACAAAGGTAGTTGTCATTGTGTGGCCAGGATATTTATAGGGAATAAAATAGTTTATATATACCTTAAGCGTTTTATTTTTCAGATGAAACAAAATATGAAGTTATAACAATGTGTTGCAGCTCATATTAAAAAAAATAAATGAATTTAACAATAGATTAATATTGACAAATGTTATCAATCCCCTTTTTCCTTTAATAATTATTATTATCTCTCACTTGTCTGTTTTTATTGAGTTTTAACATCAAACAGTCTAACATAGCACATTAATATTTTACACATAGTGTGTGTTTAATAAGTCTTTGTCAAATGGGATTTCACTTGAAAATAAGCTATTTAGCATTTGATATAATGTCATGATTATTAACTAAATTCTTTTCAAATTAAGGATAACTTGTTAGACATAAAGATTGGTATTCATATAACTTATAATTAAATTTTTGTTATGTTCTGTATAACTTTTTTAAAAACTCTTAAAATCTTGTAATTGAATTTATTTTAAAATCAGGCTTTCTTAAGTGTAAGAAGCTACATTCAGGAGGCTTGAGTATGTTCTTCTGAATTCTGCTTTCCTTAAGCCAAAAAAAGAAAGAACTTTGCTCCCTTTGAAGTTAGGCATGGAAGGCTCAATTCAAATGATCAAGGATCTTGTCTATTCTTGAAGGAGTTACTATGAAAGCTTTAGTTAAGAAAATTTTGACTTGAAAGATGCCAGATTAACCAACATTTAATAGAATTTGTGTAGTTCTCATTTGAAAGCTTAATACTGTATTCGTTTATCTTTTTTTTAGAGTTGTAGATCTCTGTAGAAACGTAAAAGAAAGAATAACAAGGGAATGCAAAGAGAAGGGTGTTCAGTTTGCTCCTCTTTCTACATGCAGGTGAGTTTTTTTAATTGTTTTTATACTCCTTATTCTGAAAATCAATGGGGGAAATATAATTTGCCAGTTGAGGAAAAGCTTCAGACTATTACACTTGGCAAACTTTTCTAAACTTCACTTACCAATTTGCTAGGATTGTGTCCCTGGGATTTTACAGCAGCCCTGAGCCCTTTAGGAACAGGATTTCCTTGTGGGAGTAAGGCTTCTACCCTAATTGGATGGCATAACAGTAAAGAGCCAAGTGTCTGAGCTCCTTGAAAGAGAGAAGGACTCCTTTATTCACTGAAACTACAATTATATAGTCAAGAAACTATAAATTGTATGCATAATCAGTATAGCTCTTCATCAGAGGGAAAAAAAAAACAGCCATTTTAGTTGTTGATTACATGAATGGGAGTGGAATATAGGAATAAGAGGAGCAAGAAATCTAAGTGATGATTAACTCAATGCTTTCCATTAGATCTTTCTTTCATATTGGAAATATTCTGTATCGGCATTGTCCTATATAGTTACCACAAGCCACATGTGGTTGTTGAGCAATTGAATGTGGCTGGTGTAACTTAGATCTGAATTATAAACTTTATTTAATTTCTTAATTAATTTAAATAAATAATTAACTGCATGTGTGGCTAGTGTTTTCCATGGTACATGGTTAACTGATGAGCTTGTCTTCTTTATGAAATAGCTGCCCAAATAAAGTTTTCTTGAGAAGAGTCCATTTATATTCAGTCTTTTCATATTAATTTTCTGTGTAAACATGAGAAGATGAAATGTCTCAAGATTGAAGTGAACATTTAACTTCTCTAAATAGTTAGAAAACTAATTTGAATGGAGAATAAATGAAAATGAGAGCAATCATGAGAAGGAGAAGCTTAAAGTGAATGCTGCAGTAGTAATCTAGAACTTTAAAATTTATTGAATATTTTGTATTGCATAAGTGCCTTGCTTTTTTCCTTTGTGTGTATATGTTATTTCCAAGAACATATCTCAAATGTTTATTACAGAAACATTTTACAATATAAATATGAAAAGGGTAATTTTGAATAAAGGATAATCTTTATGATTAAGTGTACTTGATACTGGACTTCTGAAACTAGTTATGCTTCAACACAGCAGGTTTTTTTTATATATTTCTGTTCATGGTGGTTGTTTCTCTGATATACTCAGAATTACTTAGAAAGTAGACCTTGGCCTATTCCTACCCATTAATCAGGCCCTGCCCTTCAACCATCTCACCATGGCAACTTTCTGCCACTTTGAGAATTTTGTCTTGTAAGACTGAATGCATCTGAAAAGTGAATGCACTGTTTTGCGGTTTATTAGTAATGTAATCTCTTCAAGCTCTAATTTTATCAAAGTAGTAGTAATACCATTTCGTGATGGGAACTGTTGTAAGAATCAAATGTGAAAGCTGTGAACAAACGTTTAAGCTCTGAAATGCTATATATATGCTATAGTTATTGTGATATAATTACATCAAGCTTGAGGTAGACAAGTCACACTAGATTTAGTAAGGAAATTTTGAATGTTTGTTTTTCTTCCCTGATGATTGCCTCAGGAGGGGCAGCTTGTTACATCTACTTGTTCTTTATAGCATGACAGTGTGTATATATTTGTTTTGCAAGACTGGAAATATTTCTGTGCCTTTTAAACTGCTAATTTTTTGTGTTTCTCTTTTCTCCTGTCATTTTCATTGTCTCATCTACTTTCCTACCACAATAGTTTCTTAGTTGTACTTATTGCTCCCATTGGGAGAGGCATTTTAGAATTTGCTGAGTGTGCTTTTGCAGGTTAAAAAAGTAAAATTCTATTAGGAGATCTGAGGAAAGCATCTTTCTTATACTTTAACTGTTCATTTCAATAAAAAGGGTCTCCTTGAAATAGTCTTTTCTGCTTCTGTGTGAGAGAGACAACTAGGGTTTGATGAGCCTTGCGGAAAGTACCAAGTCAGGTCTGTATTAGCATGTTTTAGAACAAGTACATTGGGGATAGAATAAGAGATTATAAAAGCTGAAAAAGTGGATTTTAGAAGTTATTGACTGTGCATTTGAGATATCTGAAGGAAGAGTAAAATAAAGGTCTGTGTAATAAAAATTTTATAACTTGGTAAAGCTAATGGTGGTTTAGTGGAGAAAACCTTTCCAGATGAAGTTGTAAGAAGATATATGTTGCTTTGTAAAAAAAAAAAATTGGGAGGGTATTGTTTAAAATGAATATTTTGTCTTTTTTAATAAGTAAATTTGTTTTTATTAGAATTCCCCTCGTAAATGTAAAAAAACAAAAATTATCAGAGTTCCAAAACAGAAGAGATTTCATAGATTTCAATGGCCAACCATCATACCATCATTTTTCTTTTTTATTTATTATTATTTTTTTCTTTTTTAAAGTTTATTTTAAAGTTGTGGGGTACAATTCAGGATTAGATATACAAGTAGTCATTGTACAGGTAAGTTTTGGGCATCCTTTTGGTCCCCACATTGCCTGGTTTGAGATCAGGAACCCTTATTAATGTTATGTGCCCTACCTCCCATCCCCCACCTGGCAGCTTCTGGCTATTGCCAGTCCCTTTGTTATAGTATTGTAGTAAATGTTCAGGGTTCACTTATGACTGAGGACGTGTGGTACTCACTTCTTTGTTTCTGTGATAAATCACTGAGTATTATAGATTCTAAATCTATCCAAGTTGCTGCAAAGTCCATATGTTTGTCCTTTATGGCTGCATAATAGTCTATTGTGTATACGTACCACACATTTTTTTTTTTTTATCCAGTCTGGTTTCAATGGGCAGAGTGGTTGGTTCCTTTATTATAAGGCTATAATAATCAAAATATCCTGGTATTGGTACAAGAGCAGGCATGTAAACCAATGGAGAATATTTTATCTTAAAGTCTTTCATATTAAGAAAAAAAATTGTTGTTTTTTTTTTACATTATCACCCAAATTAATATGTAGGTCTTCTCTTGATGGTTTAATCTTTTAGACAGACAATCAGGCTCTTTTATTATGATCCTGAAAACAAATCAGGCATGATAATCCAAAAGCCATTTGTTGTCATTAAAGTTTGAAACATTTTAAATAATAAAATCTATTCTTGTGTAGCTGACAAATTTTTATTTCTTTTTGTCAAGTGGCATCTTAACAGATTTTACCCTTTCCCTTCCTCTTTCTGCCCCACCTGTCTTTTCCACATCTCTCAAGGAGCAACCTCCATCTCTGCTATAAAAATCATTGTGATAAACCACTACTTATTGAAAATAATTGGAAGGTAAAATATTCTGCCTTAGAGTACATTCAGTAATAACACTTGAATCTAGGTTCTTCAGAATGTATTCATGAGGCCTAAGAATCTTCATTATGTATTGTAGATCAGGGGTCCCCAGCCTCTGGACCATAGACTGGTATCCGCCAGTGGCCTGTTAGGATTGCAAGAGTTGAGTGGTGGGTGAGCAGAAGCTTCATCCGCATTTACAGCTACTCCCCATCACATTACCGCCTGAGCTCTGCCTCTTGTCAGATCAGCAGCTGCATTAGATTCTCATAGCAGTGCGAACTCTATTGTGAACTGTGCATGCTAGGTATCTAGGTTTCTTGCTTCTTATGAGAATCTAATGCTTGATGATCTGAGTGCCACTGAGACAGTGATGCTAGCTCTGGGAAGTGACTGCAAATACAAATTAACATTAGTAGTGAGGTTTGACTGCACAGAGACCATAATAAATCAATTGCTTGCAGACACATATCAAAACTCTATCAGTGAGTGACAAGTAAGTTGATGTACTTTTTAAAAGAATTTTCTTATAGAGGCTTAAATGTTTATTTTCTGTAATCACTTTATAAAGCCAGATAGATATGCGAAGTTTAATTATTTGAATGACTGATAAATAAGTTTTAAATATGGTTCTTATGGTTCATATTTGATTAACATTTAGAGTTTGATTTTAGTTTAGATTGATTTGAGTTGCTTAAGAGTGGTGAAGGCGATTATTCTGTGTTAGATGTATGAGATGTATTTTTTAAACCAGTTTAAAAAAAAAAAAACCTATTCCAAAATTATTTTAAATTACTCATGCATCTAATTAAAATCAAAGATCCCAAGAAAAATAACTAAGCTGAAGGGTATGTCTGTTGGATTCATTTATCTCATTTTTGTCCATTAAATGGTACTTTGTACATTGGAATATAAATTCTAATCCTAAATTTTTAATAGCAGCTGTATGGGAATTGATTCTAACACAAGTAAAGTACTCCAAAAAGTGTAGAGCACAACACATTTTTAGAAACTTAAGAATAATGTGGTAACTCTAACAACCACACTATGACTTGTGTAGATGATCTTGGAAGAGGTTAGTGTTTAAGTGTCCTAAATGATAGAACTGATCTATTTTAAAACGTGGTTAGATCTTAGTCATTGTCTGAAATGGACCCAAATTGAGGTATTTCAAAAGGTGTTTTTCATTATTTGGACTTTGTCTGAAATATTAATCAATCAGGCCTATCAAGTTTTCTTATGACTTTAGTAGTCTGCCTATCTACTGAAAACTGAGCTGTGTAATATATAGATCCTGGATTTGTTGGGAGATGGTTATGAGTGATGTATATTTTACTAATTGCTATAAACTCATTTCATTCATTTGTCCTTTAAATTGTATTTGAATTTGATTATTCTTAATGATAGTGCTCTTATACTTTAAGTGCTTTTCCGTTTTTCTTAAACTTTGTAAATCTGGTACTTAATGTGCAAACATTCAAAGGATCTTTTTTATGAGGGTGAATTAGCACTAGAAGAAAGACATCTGGCAAATTGACAGTAGCATTGTTAAACAGTACATTTCTTCTGTTCTGAGGCACCTAACATTTGGCCTAAAAGGCCATTAAAATTTTAGATTAGATTCTATTTGCATTGTGTAGTAAAAAGAGTATTTCCTCTGTATTTGCTCCTTCTGTTAAATTAAGTTCTTTGTGGGAACCTCTGTAAATTGCATATGGAGATTTAACTATGATTACCTTAGTTCCCTTTTAAATGCTTTCCTAATTGCATTTTGAAACCTCAAATATATATTTTATATATATATATGTGATTTAATCTTACATTCTTGATTTTTTTTGTGTACACACATATACAAAAAAAATGTACAGATATGGGCATAGACACTATTTTAAGGCCTTGTCACTGTATTTGATATGATCATTCAATTTGTTTTCTAAATCCTTACTGTGTATTAATGCGAACTTAGTGAAGGTTCAGTATTTCACTCAGTCTGATCATATTTGATATTTGAGCATTTCTCTTGTTTCTACTTTCAAAGTCTTATACTTATTTCTGTTAACTTTGAGGAAGTTTAGAAAACCTATAACTGGTCATCAGGTTTCTTTTAGTCTATTTGGTGACTGACTTTAATTGCAGTATACTTAATAAAAAAAAATTCTTCCTGAGGGAGATGGGCTTTTTGTTTTTTGTTTTTAAATTTCAGGCCAATTAGAGAAACATTTACATTGCTTTTAATTTTTTAATTTTTTGGTATGGGGGGATAATCTAGACTTACAAAATGAGTTGCAAAAATAGTTCCTGTATACCCTTCACCCATCTTCCCTAAATGCTAATATCTCACATAACTATAGTATGATTATCAAAACCAATGTGTTGTTCTAATACTATTAACTTAATCTACAAACTTCCCACTGTTATCTTTTTTTCTGGTTTAGGATCCAGCCCGGGGTTACATAGTGTGTTTAGTTATCATGTCTCTTAATCTTCTCCATTCTGGAAAAATTCCTCAGACTTTATCTTTTAGAAGCTTGGTACTTTTGAAGAATACTGGCTATTTGTCTTGTAAAATATCTTTCCATTTGACTTTGTCTGGTGTTTCCTTGTGATTGAGTAAACGCTATACATTTTGGGAAGAATACCATGGAATGATATGGTCTTTTCGTTTATTGTATCAGTAGAAACACGATGTTGATGTCTCTTATTGGTGATGTTAACTTTGACCTCTTGGTTAAGGTGATGCCTGCCAGGTTTCTTAACTTGAAAATTACTATTTTATCTCATTGTACTTTTAAAATATCTTATGGTGAGAAACTTTGAGTGTATGCAAATATACTACTCCATATACTATCTCCTCATCATCAGTCTCCTATTGTTGATCTTGATATGATATTTGAAAATGGTGATTTTCTATTTTCATCATCCCCTCTACATTTATCAGTTGGAATTCACTCCACTGAAGAGCTTTCCTGTCCTCCATGTTACCCCACGCTGCCATCTTTTTATCTATTGGTCACTTAGTAGGGACTCATAGGTATTTTATTCTCTGAAATATATCCATTATTATCATTATTAACTTTGTTCAAATTTACCCAGATTTGGCCATTGGGAACTCCTTCAAGTTGGCTTCTGTGTCCTTTTGACATGGGAACATTTTTAAAGAGAAAGAAAAAGCATGCTCATACTTGGAAAGGTTCAGTAATTGAGGCAGAGTGAGGAGTGCCTGAGATCTGAGGCCTTGAATGAATAACTTTCCTGTCCTCCATGTTAACCCCCCCCCCATCTTTTTATCTATTGGTCACTCAGTAGGGACTCATAGGTATTTTATTCTCTGAAATATATCCATTATTATCACTATTCGCTTTGATCAAATTTACCCAGATTTGACCATTGGGAGTTCCTTTAAGTTGGCTTATGTATCCTTTCCACATGGGAAGGTTTTTGAAGAGAAAGAAAAAGCATGCTCATACTTAGAAAGGGTCAGTAATTGAGGCAGAGTGAGGAGCATCTGAGATCTGAGGCCTTGGGGGACAGGAAAGCAAGCTTCAGAGGATTTGTGTGCTTTAGAGTTGGTATAAATGAAGATACATCTCCTTATGCCATCACAGCATATGGAGCCATTGCTTACCATTGCTCATTTGATCTTGGTTTCTTCCACAAATTCTTTGGTTTTTCTTTTTCCTGCTGTCAAAATTGTGGCTATTTTTAGCTCATTCTTCCCTCCTTGATTCCTTCAGTGTTTGTCCATCTACTTCCTCTACTCTTGGATATCTAGCTTTTTACTCTTCTCTTATTTCCTGGTAGATTTCTCCTATATGAGGGGGACCCCCACAAATCAAGAATTTATTTATTTAAAAAATCGTATATTTATTCTTATGTGTTTAAGACATGGTGAGAGTCACCTTCAAAGTACTCTTCTTTTGATGCAGTGCAGCTATCAAGATGCTTTTTCTACTGTTCAAAACAGTTTTTGATCTTGTCAATTTTGATGCCTTTTAGTGCTTGTCATTTTTTGTTTCATCTTTTCCGTGTTGGCAAACATTTCCCTTCGAGGACTTTTTTCATCTGGGGAAACCAAAAAAAAAAGTCACTCAGGGTAAGATTGGGTAAACAGAGAGGATAGGGCATGGAGGTCATGCTATTTTTGTTCAAAAACTGCTGAACACTCAGCGTGTTATGGGCAGATGTCTTGTCATAGTGGAAGAACGAATCACCTGTTTGTCACAACTCGTGACATTTCTTCTGCAAACTGTGACACAGCCTTCTCAAAATGTCCAGATAAAAACTTTAGTTGACTGTTTGATCTAGAGGAACAAATTCCAAGTGTACTACAAAGGGCCCACCCTCCAAAAGATAATTTCAGATTTCCTCTAGTACTTTGATGACATTTTTCTTACCTAGAGCAGTATCTTACATATTCTATCTACCTCCATTTAGTTATGCTTTTCTAGGACAATTTTCCCAGTCTGAGTTACACAAATTTTCCTATGTTTTGTATAATCACTCTTTGTGATTTGATTATCTTAGCATTTTCCATCTGTATAATGTAGAATCAAGACTGGTTTTTAAGCTGCATAAAGCTACTGATGTCTTTCTTTATGTACTTTTTCGCTCAAGGTATGTAGTGCATTATCAAATGGCTTATTAAACTGAACCCAAAATTTTCAACATTCTTCAATGCTGTTTGTCATTCTATGTCCTGGGACTATATCACGTTTTGACTACAGAGAGCTTAGAAGAGTTTCTCCTAGTGCATTTAAATTATGGGTGTAGAAAAAAATACTAATATTTGTTTTATTGTCATTTATTTTTAAAATTATAGCCAAGACTGAACAGAGTCTTTTTTTTTTTTTTTTAGTCTGAAACTCAAGTGTTTTACTTTTTGCTGAATCTTTAAGCCAGGAGAATCCAAACAAATGACACGTTTATAGTATTATTGCCAGAGCACTTTTCATGTACCTCAAAGAGGTTATAATTTGCCCACATCTTATCAATATAAATGTTTAAAATAACAAAAATTGATTTTAGTCAGTGTTTGCATGTCTGTATATATTCCATGCATTTCATGTTACTTCCTCAGGGTGATGGGACTAATGAATGGAAACAAGTTTCTTGTTCCTGGTTGAATGTTGCCTTTTTCAAGAGGCAGATATTTTGTATCATGTCTGTTTACTGTGGCAATACACAATACAGTCATCACCTACTTTTATAGACCTCATTGTATGGTCCTTTGGGAGTAAAACGAACTTTTGAAAAATAATGGAACTATATTGGTTGTAATATGGATGTGCCTCAAATACTATCTTGTACCAGCCACATGAAGAACTAATTGTGCATAAAACTTGTTGGCTAGAGGAAAGAAAAAATAGTGTGTTATTTTTATTGTCAAGATATGTATATTTTAAGTCATGTTTTTGTTAAATGGTATTTTGATTATGCAATTTAAAACAACTGTTAAGTGTGTTTTCACACATGCAGCTAATAACTTTCATTACTTCTAGAAAACAAAACAACTTCAAGAAGATCAATGAAAATAATGTTTCATCATAAAATGCAGATACATTTTTTTTTCCAATGGAAGTTTTAGTTACATGGGACAAATAGGCAAGAGAAAGACTGAATGTATACTATAATATTGACTACACTGGTACTTAAATGAAAGTAAAGCCCTTTTGTTTCTCACTGCATCCTCAGTTCACCTGTTTTGGCAACAACACTAAAGAGAACCAATCTAATTCCTTCCATGGAATTAGGAGACTGGGTAGAGAATGAGATTATAGGTTAAGCAAATCATTCAAGTGATGTTGTCTTGAAGTTTCTAGGTGTCAAATCTGATTTCACTTCTTTAAAAACCCCTATGGGGATTTTGTCTGTTTGTCTTTTAGGGTGACGCAGACTTATGATGCAGGTGCATGTATCTACTTCTATTTTGCCTTTAACTACAGGGGAATTAGTGATCCACTGACCGTATTTGAACAGACAGAGGTAATTTTGCATACATGTATATAGCTTTTATATTTATTTATTGTGCTCAATAAATTTTACTGTTAATTTATGAATTTTAGTTTGCCTCTCTTTAATTATACATTGTTTGCCTGGCTGCTAGTCCATAGAAAGGAAAAGTATATTTGTTGTACTGGCTTATATATTGAATAGTGACTAAAATTAATACACTATACATCTAGCCTGTGAGTCTTTTGTTGTTATTTACAATACACAATAGCTGACTAATATAAATAACAGTAGGAATTCCTATGACTATAGGAATCCTTGATTACACTTTGGCAGCCCACTCATCTCAGGTCAGCAGCCCTAATGCTCTTGGTCTGTTTTGTAATGTCATTCTAGTTTGTCATTTTTTTTGTATACCAAAGATATAAGTAGGTGATTCGGGTTCATTAACTGCTAATTTTTATAAGGCCTTCTGTTCGTGGCCAATATTTCTCATTGCAAGTATGCCTAGAGTTGAAGAAATAGACAAGACTGTGGAGCATCCTATAGAAAGCTGAGGTTTCTTTTTTTAAGTTGGAGTCTCACTCTGTTGCCCAGACTGGAGTGCAGTGGCCCCTTCCGGCCACCACAACCTTGACCTGCTGGGCTCCGGCGATCCTTCCGCCTCAGCCTTCCAAGTAGCCGGAATTACAGGCATGCACTACCACACCCAGCTGATTTTTTGATTTATTGTAGAGATGAGGTCTCGCTGCCCAGGCAGGTCTCGAACCCGCGGGCTCAGGCAATCCACTCACCTCAGCCTCCCAAAGGCGTGGGATTACAGGCTGAGCCACCGAGCCCAGCAAGCTGAGGTTTCTTAAAAACACAGATGTCCTAGTGTTTTCATTGCATGACTGCCAAAGATAATTTCAGTGGCAGACTTTTAGAACCAAACCATAGACAGAATTTGATTGGCTTTCTCCTGTTCCTTTTTTAAAAAATAGCATTTTTGAGTTATTGTTGAAATACAGTAAACTGTATATATTTTACGAGTACAATTAGATGAGTTTTGACATATGTATCTACCTGTGAAACGATTACCCCAATCAAATTAATGAATATATTCATCACTCCAAAAGTTTGAGTACTTTTTCGTCAATTTGACCTTTCCATTGCTTCGATGGTGTTCTCTGGCTAAAGGTCTCCCTAAAGGTCCCTTCTGTGCAATAGCACAGAGAGAAATTGTTCCTTCTTTCCTAATCCAAACTGCTGTTCTCTGAGTGCTACTGATCTCAAGTAGTCACTGTTTTATTTAACGTAATTCATAAGAAGATACAAGTTCTTAGAGCAAGGAATAGCACATTTATAATTCACTAGGAAAACCCTAAATCCTAAGTAATAAAGGCTATAGATTACTTTGTAGAGGGGTGTGATCCATCTGTTCCACCTGGGCCCTCTTCTACCCTGGCATAACTCCTGATGGTTTTTTTATACATGCACACCTGAGCATTCTGAGAGGTTCAAGGCACTGTAGATACTTCACATCATAGCTGTTACATGCTCATGAATTATTGGGAATTAAAGGCATTTCCAGTTTCTAATACCCTTTTTTACTTTACACTTCAGTCATCCTCTATTTTGTTATAAGCGTTTACTTTTCTAACCCATGTGCTCTGTAAGGAGCTTAGTCAGGTCCTGACATGTTAAAGGGTAGAACAATGGTTTTTTTCACCTGTCGATATCCATAGGACTGACAAATAATTTGTCCCAAGTCATTGACCTAGGAAATATTCTCCATAAGGGCTTTTATGGTTGATCTCTGATAACTTTGTAAATCATCTTGACTCTGATGTATGATATACATAAATAATTTAACCTATTTAAGCCTCGTTTTCTTTATCTATGAAATGAGAGTAATTGAAATTGTAATTATTCCATAATGCTAGAATGAAAATAAATTAGCTACTACAGGCAAATTACTTGGTATTTTTCTGGTACATTTACAGGAAGCAGTCAGTAAATGTTAGTCACTATTGTTTGTTAGTGTAATGAGATGTTTACTACAAAGTAGACTTTGCATTCACAACTCTTCCTTATTATTAACAGTCTAGTGCTGCTGAATTAGCCATTTTGCTTCCTTCCCCCTAGTATCTCAAAGTGATCCCTTAGACATTATGACTATTTACTAGGAAAAAAATTACAAAGCTAGGCTTCATATTTTAATTGGTTTTTAAACACATTTAATCTAAGAAAGAGGAAAATTAAGCTTCTAGTTTATTATTTAACCCAGGAAGTATGTGCCTCCTTTGAGAGTTGGGTCTTATTCATTCACTCCAAAGTGAAACCTAAGCAGCAACTATCTGTTGTGTTGTTTCCAAATGCAGGCGGCTGCTAGAGAAGAAATCCTTGCTAATGGAGGGAGCCTGTCCCATCATCATGGAGGTATTCCTTTTGGGGAGTAGGATTTCTGATATTCTTTAAAAATATTCGGTTCAGTGAAATGCTAGGGAGAGTGAAGATATGAGTAATTTCAGAGTCCTTAAGATTTCTTAAAAGTTTTAATTTCTAGAATAGCTGTCACTGAGGTGTAGGTAGTTAAGTTGTTAATAGAAGCTCACTTTGACAAGCCTGCCTCGATATGGAACCTAGCCAGCCTTCTGAGGTCTCAGGGCCCTCATGTTACTATTTGACCATTAAAGTAAAAGTTTTAAAGGGGGGGGACCTACATAAATGTTTTCCAGCCACTACTGGAATGTGGCTGTACATCAGTTGTTCCATATATTGGAGTTGTTTTGTTCTGCCCACCCAAATTATTCAAGACAGGATATGAAAAAAATCTTTTTCAAATTGTAATGCTGTTTTGTTATTACTTGGTGGTCATTTTGGTAAGTATCAAGTTTTATCAGAGAGTTTATCGCATAACCAATATAAATTACTATGTTATATCTATCTTTGTTACTGGCAGGCTTATGAAAGTAATATGAAACAATCTTTTAAAAACTTAATGGCCATTCTGTCATTAAAATTGTAATTTTTGAGGTTGTCAACTTGTTCTCTATAACAAAAATTTGTTCTTAATATCTCTCAATATAATTTTATGCTTAGGAAAATAGGAATGTATAGATTTTTAAATTTTTAAATAGTGTTTAGGAAGGAACATGACAATAAATGACCACTCAATTTAAAAATTCAACTCCTATGCCTGTCCTGAACTTTTCAAAACCTTCTTTTCCTTTTTTATCTTCCTTCATAGCTCTAATTGTTATTCAACATGCTGTGTATTTGTACTTTTAAAAATTGTATCTGTCTATTCGTACTAGAAACTGAGGCCTCAAGAGGACAGGAATTTTGTTTTATTGCTGTGTATTAGCACAGAGAGTAGTGCTTGGCTCCAGTCAGTCCTCTGTACCTTTGTGTAGAATGAATGAAAGAATTTTGATGGAAAAGGAATAGACCATAGAAGGTCTGTGTCTATACAACATTCTTGCACCCAGACCTGAAATAGATTACTAATGTGGATGAATGAAATTGACAGTTCCCAACATGATTGTATCAATTCAATCTTTTGCTTGCACTTTAACTTTTTTCTTAACCCTTACAAATAAATTTTTAACTTAGGTTGGCAGATAGCATTAAAGTGAATGAATGTGCTGTTTCCTTTCTTTACTCCTTATTATTCTTTCCCTTGCTGAAGCTTTTAATGAATGTTAGAATGACAAAAATGAAGAGGAAAGGAAAATGGATATTAGAAGCCTTTCAAGTGGAATTAAAAGCTTCTAATTGCTTTAAAAGTCTAATCCTAATTTTGAAGTTTTAAACAAGTGGTATTTTGGGTTTTAGCACCTTCCTTTAAAATGTTCAGAAAGCCACATATATTATTTAAAATATTTTTTATTCTATTTCAGATGACACTTTATTAATATGTAAGGAACTTTTAAAACTATAGCATGAAGTATTCTTTTGTTGTTCATTCTAAATGATTGCATGGATGGAAGAGGCAAAATAATTTAGCTGTAATTACTTGTTTGAAAAAAAGTTAATATTTGTTCTCTAGCCAACAATTTTGCCCTTTAGTACATATCAGCAACAAATAATACATTTTTTCCTTTAAAATCAGTGTAGGTTTTATACTTGTTGTGGTAAATACAGGAGAAAGGAGATTTTTGCAAGAAGATGGGAACAGCTGAATCATGTGTATAAAGAGGAAATAGAGGCTTAATTGCCATTTAGATAATTGGTTATTAGATGATCTATTTCCTTAATTGTGGGATGATGTTTTCAGTTTACTCAAGCTTTACAGTATCAGTTCTGTGGAAATTGGAAAAGATCAAATGACCTGCAACACTGCAGAGAAAAACCAAACCAATAGTTTTTTCCTTGGCCAGTTACTCTTCTTTAGGATCTATGAGGATATTCAAGTCCCTCCCGTAGTGTCTACATATGAAATGCAGAAAGTTTATTAAGTCAAAACTTCTCATGTTACTTATTCAGATGTACCCCCAAATACTGAGAGCATCTTGATAGGCTCTAACAGAGTCTACATAGACATAGTTAAAATAATGTATTCATAAAGCTGTCCACTACAGAAAAAAGGAAACATGCACAAATTTTAAATAATAGAATTAAACAATTATAGTACAAATGTGTTTGAGACTTGGATTGTATTTGTGAAAGCTACAGTAATAGTCCACTATATTAATCAATATGCAGAAATATAAATTAACAAAAATAGTTGGAAAAATGTAAACCTCAATCTATAAGATCGTGATTATTTAATTTTTGATCACAAGGCAAATAAATAACTCCTTGCGATATTTTTGATACAACATATGCATAATGCCTTTTAATATTATAGAATCTGTTTTTCATATTGTAAATATTACTAATTTGCTAGGCAGTAGGATTTCTTTGACTGTCTTTCCTCTGAAGGGCCTTCATTTCTACTTTAAGTAAAAGTTTACTGATTTTTTTTTAAAGCACTCAAAAGGTGACTTTAATAAGCATATAAATACTATCGATGCTGGAACAGTGAAGAGAAGGGAGCTAGAATAAAGAAACTAACATTTGTAAAGCTGTAAATGTTTGTTAGATGCTCTGCATAACAGTCTCCTTTAATCCTACTTAATGCAGCAGAATAGATAATTATCCATACCTTTCAAATGAAGACACTAAGTTTCTTAGTGTAAATTAACTGGCTCCAAACCCAGCAATAATTGTTAGTGCCAGAATTTTTTTTTGAGGTAAAGTTTTTTTTTTTTTTATTTGTCTATTTTATTTTAAAGAAGTGGGGTGCAATTCAGGATTAGGTATACAAGTGGACATCATTCAGGTAAAGTTTGGGCCTCCCTTTCGTCCTCATTTTGCTTGGTTTGAGATCAGGTACCCTTATTGATGTTGTGTCCACCACCCCCACCCTGACAGTATCCTGCTATTGCCAATTCCTTTCTTATAGTATTATGGTAAATATTCAGGGTCCACTTATGAGTGAGAACATATGGTACTCTGTTCTTTAGTTCTGTGATAGATCACTGAGTATTATAGACTCTAAATCCTTCCAAGTTTGTCCTTTCTATTATGTTTGCCCTTTTTTATGACTGCATAATATTCCACTGTGTATATGTACCACATTTTTTTAATCCAGTCCAGTTTCAGTGGACAGCACGGCTGGTTCCATGTTTTTGCTTTTGTAAATAGTGCTGCAATAAACATGCATGTGCAGCTATCTTTTTTGTAGAATGATTTGAATTCAGGTCCTCTTCCCTCCTCATTATCTTTGTCCTCTTAATCAAAAGCCTAAACTGTCTGAAATGGGTGAACTCTAAAAATATTGAAATTGATAGACTTTCAAAGACACATAATTAGTTTAAAAAATGTATAGTGTATGAAAAGAAATGTTTTACATTACTGTTTTTCTTTTAAAATATGAAGTCTGTTTCTTTCATTTTGATGTTGTCTAAGTTAAGTACTTGCCCTGTTTTTGATGAAACAGATGAACAAAAATAAATCAAAATTTTAATTTCCTTATCATAGATTTTTCATTGTTTTCTCAGTTTTTGCCCATAAGTCAGTTTTACTTTCTGGTTGTTTTTATACTTCCTGATTGTAGGTTCCTAACATGTCAGCAATATTAGCTAATAAAACAAAAGCAGGTCAGATCATATTACAGTAAAACTACTTGTATAATTTATGTGCATTTTCAGGTTATAGGCCTATAGCCCTTCTTTTGTTGAAGACTCCAAGCTTGGTGAAATAATTTAATTTTAGAAATTATTGGCTTGAATTTGAATTTAGTAAGATTTGATTGCATTTTACCTTATTTAGATGTTTTGCCTCATTAAAATAGAAATCTTTTATATCCTTTTTCTCAGGTAAGTCTGAATACAAAATATTTTTGCTTTAAGTGTGCTGATAAAATGAAGACACTTTCCTTTTCCTAGCTTTTTCTCTTCTAAACCTGCTAAATATTGGAATGAGTACTCTGTGACTGAGCTCTCAGCTCCTTATTTCTCTGTGTTCACTCACTGCTTTGGTGATTATCTCAGTTCCACGACTTAAATACCATCTATATGTGAGTGACTCCCAGATATCAAAAGACATCACGTCTACCCACCACCTTAATTCAGATCACTATCTTCTGCAGGACCCTTCTCACTGGTCTGTCTGCTTCCATTCTGCGCCCCCGCCCCCCCCCCCCCCCCCCCCAGTTCTCTTGCTGCCAGAGTAATCTTTTCAAAAAAATCAGTAGTTTCTTCTCACATTCAGAATAAAATCCAAACTCCTTATCAGGGACTTCAAAGCTATCTCTCTCTCTGTCCTCCTTTCTGATTCCTTTTTACCCATAGCAGCATTGACTTTCTTGCTATTCCTCAGACATACTAATCCCTTTTCCCATTCAAGGCCTTTGCTATATGTTCCCTCTTTCCCTAATATTCTTTCTATTATTCTTCCCCCCCAAATATCTGCAGGGCCTACTTTCCCTCATCATTTAGGCTCTGATAAAGATGTCACCTTCTTAGAGGTATTTGCCCTGTTCTCTTGTATAGTTTCTGTATTTCTCATTTGAATTAAGTTATTTGAGTTACTGATTTTATCTTGTTTGCTGCTATATTTCCTAGTTCCTAGAATAATGATTGGCTGCTTTACATGGTAGATGTTCATGAATAAGTTTAGTGAGCAGATAAGTGCATGCCCAAGTGCTCACAGTATTTGGGGCAGTTTTGCAAATTTTCAAGTTGCTCTGAATCTTTCATATTAAAATGTCAGTAGTCTTACGCTAATTTAGCTTCAAACATTTGATAACCATGCCTCGTTTGAATATAGAGTTATATTTAGTTATAGAGAGCTTCAGTTTATTCTGTACTATTTCTGGGGAAGTGTATTCGCAGAATCATTTACTCAGTGGAGAAGTAGAGGAAGGTAATGTGCATTTCTTTGCAACTCCATACCACCACCCATTTTAGTGTTCACCACCCATTTTAGTATTCATTTATAAGGTTTCATTCAAACTTTATCTTAAAACAAATAATATAGCCAGGCTTGGTGGCTCAGCCTGTAATCCCGCGCTTTGGGAGGCTGAGGTGAGTGGATTGTCTGAGCCCGCGGGTTCGAGACCCGCCTGGGCAACTTGTCAAGACCTCATCTCTACAATAAATAAAAAAAAATTACCCGGGCATGGTAGCACGCTCCTGTAGTTCCAACTACTTGGAAGACTAAGGCAGAAGGATCGCCAGTGCCCAGCAGGTTGAGGCTGAGGTGGCTGGGAGCGTTCCACAGCACTCCAATCTGGGCAACAGAGTGAGACTCTGACTCACAAAAAAAAACAAAAAACAAATGTTTGAGGGGCTGATAAACAGAGAGGGAAGAATATAGGCTTTAGAATCAAATTTGTATTGGATTCCTGGTTCTATCATTAGCGAGCTGTGTGACCTAAGGAAATAATTTCTCTGAGCTGTACTGTCATCACTTGCAAAGCAGGAATAATAGTACCTACCTAATAGATTTATTATAAGACTTAATTGTGATAATGCATATAAAGAATCTAAATGCCTTGCATATAGTAGGTGCTTTAAAAAGACTATTTTAAAAAATAGCAATAGACAGCACAAGGTAGAACTCTGGTTTGTATTTTTAAACTCTTCTCCTAACCATTGAAGAAAGGTTAGGAGAGTTTATTTGAAAGAGATTAATATTCAAGGGATATGATTTCACAATGCCCTTAACACTTTTTCATCTATAACCAGCAGCTGATCTTACTCTATAGAAATGTCCCTTACAATCTGTATGAAAGAAAAATAAATTTTCTTTATACTATTGGCTTTGAAATTTGCTATAGAAAAATGCCAATTTTCTTAATTAGTTCCTCTGTTTAAAGTTAATCATTAATTTGTAAATTTCAAAATACCTGCTGCTATTTAGTATGGTTTCATAAAGCAGAAATCTTTTCGATACAAATCTTAAGTAATGTGTTTAATTGCTCTGCTAAACTTACTCAGAACTAGAGCTTTTGAGAGATCTCTTATTTTTATGTGCAGAAAAGATTTTCCTTTATTTTGAACCCTGAACTTAAAACTCAAGTTGACCTCATAGCAGCATCTTTATTTACTGACCTTCAGGCAGTGTCATGACACTCTCAGTACCGTTTTTGAGTTCCAGAGTAGATGGGCTTGGGGGTTGGGAGAATATTGATGCAATTTCTCTTAGAGAGTTTGGCCTGTAATTGTGATTAATAACAGTTACTTTCACTATCTGGAAACAGACAGGCTGGTTTGTCTGCCTACAATCATGCTGTGATAAATGGAGCTATTTTAACTCTGGTTTTGTGTATCAAAGAAAACAGATGTAGTCTGGAACTGGAGGCTGTAGGAAATATAAAGCCTACTTAACTTAATCTTCATAGTGCTTGTTTTTGTAACTGACGATCTGGTCAGTTTAAACAGCAGAGTTTATGACAGCCTTGTGTTTAATTTCAATTTATGACTTAAATTTTCAAGTTGTTCATTTGCTAAAATTATACTTAAGTCCTTGTCAGGAAGTAAAAAAAACCTTGATTAAATATAACCAGGCTTATTTTAAATATTCATATCCTTACCTAACCAAAATTATTTCCTATTATAATCACGGGGTAACTGTTCTTAGCCTTTTTTGTGGTCTTAACAGAAACTTTAAAAATAAGAGAGAATACTCAAAGATCAGATTTGGGGCTATTTGTTAACCTGTAAAGTGAAATAAAAGACATACAAATTGGAAAGGAAGAAATAAAAGTGTCCTTCTTTGTAAAGAACATGAATGAATATATAGAAAATGCTAAAGAATCTCTAAAAATAGTCATCAAGATTGCCAGATACAAGATAGCCCACAAAATCATTTGCATTTCTATATAATAACAACAAACATATAAAACCAAAATTTAAAATACAATACCATTTACAGTTGTTCCAAAGAAAATGAAATAGGAATAAATCTAATAACATAAGGACTTACTTAGACATAACCTAACAAAATATACACAGGATCTATATCTGAAAATAACAGAATGCTGATGAAAGAAATCAAAGAAGATCTTAGTAAGGAAAGAGATAGACAGTATTCATGGATTGGTAGAAAACTCAACATAGTAAAGATTGTTCTATCTGTTTAACACATTTACTATCAAAATTTCTGCAAGATTTTCTTTTTAGATATAGAAAATATTGTAAAATGTATATGATAAGGCAAAGGAACTAGATAGCTAAAACAGTTTTGAAAAAAAGAAGAGTAAAGTGAGAAAAGTCAATCTGATTTAAAGACTTATGATATAGTTGCAGTAATCAAAACTGTGTGGTATTAGAGGAGCACACATAGATCAATAGAACAGAATAGAGAACCCAGAAATAAACTCCCACAAATATATCCAGCTGGTTTTGACACAAGTACAAAAGCAATCCAATGGAAGAAGCATAACTTTGTCAACAATGTCCAGCTTATGGTGCTGGACATACATAAGCAAAAGAAAAGAACCTTGATTAAACTCACACCTGTTAAAAAACAAACTCAAAACAGATGATAACTTAAATATGTTATATCAAAACTATAAAACTTATTGGGAAAAGTGTAGGAAAATCTTCAGGATGTAGAGCCAAAGAGTTTTTATATCAGACCCTAAAAGTACAATCCATAAAAGAAAAAAATTGACAAACTGGATTTCATCAAAATTAATGACTTTTACTCTGTGAAGGACTCTGTTAGGAGAACAAAAGTAAGCCCCAGAGTGAGAGAAAATATGTGCAAGCTACATCGCCAACAAAAGACATATCTAACTTATGTAAATAATTGTCAAAGCTTAATAATTAAAAGCAAACAATTTAATTAGAAAATGGGCAAAAGACATGAAGAAAAATTTCACTGAAGATATACAGATGGCAAATAGTCCCATAAACAAGATGTTCAACATCATTAACCATTAGGAAAATGAAAATTAGAGCCACAGCAGTTATCATACACACCTATCAGAATAAAATAAAAAATAATGACAGTATCAAATTCTGGCAAGGATGTGGAGAAACTGAGTCACTGATACATTGCTGGTAGGAAAGTAAAGTGGTACAGGTATTCTGGAAAATAATTTGGGAGTTTCTTACAAACCATACATGCTATTACCTCTCAACAAATGGCACCCTGGAGCATTTGCACCAGAGAAACAAAAACTTATGTTCACATGAAAACCTGTACACAAATATTCATAGCAGTTTTATTCATAACAGCTCCAAACTAGGAACAACCCAGATGTCCTTTAACCGACAAATGGCTAAACAAACTGATACATCCGTCCCAAGGAATACTGCTCAGCAATATAAAGGAATGAACTACTGATACATGTGACAACTTGAATGACTCTCCAGGCAATTATGTTAAGTGAATGAAAGCCAGTCCCAAAAGGTTACGGTACCATGTGATTCTATTTCTATAATGTTTTTGAAAGGACAAAATTATAAAAGTAAAAAACGATTAATAGTTTCCAGAATTGGGGCCTAGAGAGGTTGTGATTATAAGCAGGCAACACAGGGATCCTGATGGTGCTGGAACTGTTCTATATCTTGACTATATTAATGTCAATATCCTGTCATTTGATAGCCACCAACATTGAATCTTTATCAGATTACCATAAGATAAGAAACTAGTTTTGCCTTTTAATTTTTACAGTTTATTTTTGTGACTGGTCTTATCTCACATAACTTATAAATTGATGAGAATATTTTTCTACTGAAGCAGTGTTGTAAATAGTTAGATTTGAAGAACAGAATATAAAAGCCAATTTAACCCATAATTTGGCTGAACATTAATCAGCAACATCATAGGTTAAACAGATTTGAGAGATAACAGAGAATCTGTAGCAAGGCTGTACTGATCCCTGCAACTTTCCACACATGCAGTTACACATGCCAAGTCCAACACAAAAAAGGCCAGAGGCAACATTGTGTTTGCTTTCTCTTACCATGTGCTATACCTGTCGCAGCGTATCAGGTGTGTCACCAGGAGAGTATAGGTGGTTTGGATAACACTACTTCTCTTTGAACCTCTAAAGAGAACTTATTCTTTTCTGCAATTTTATGTCTAGGACTCTTATAAGTAAAATGTTTGTTAATCTGAGAGCGCCTGTACATTATTATATTGTCACAGAATACTTTTTATAATTAATTTCATTGGATTAGCAAACAATCCAAATAGATATTTTTGATACTGTTCTGTAGTCTTGCTGTTTCATACAGAAGCCACTAGGCTACATGTAGCTATTTAAATTTACATTATTTAAATTAAATAAAATTTAAAATTCACTTTCTTAGTTGCATTAGCCAATTGCAAGTGCTCTATATCCATATATGGCTAGAGGCTACTGTATTAAAGTGTAGATATATAACATTTCTATCATCACAGAAGATTCTATTGGACAGTGCTGTGAAACTTTATTTTGTACAGGTCAAGCATCCCTAATTCAAAATCCATAGTGTTCAAAACACAAAACCTTTTGAGTGCTGACATGATGCCACAAATGGAAAATTCCACACCTGACCTTATGTGACAGGTGTCGAAACACAGTCAAAACTTCATTTTATGCACAAAATTATTTAAAATATTATATACAATTATCTTTAGGCTATATGAATAAGGTGTATGTAAAGCATAAGTGAAAAGACTTAGTTTTCATCCCCAAGATATCTCATTATATATATATGTATCTGTGTGTGTGTATATATATATACGCAAATATTTTAAAGTCTGAAATCTGAAACACTTCTTGTCCCAAGCATTAAACTGTGTATATTTTCACTCATTGGTTAGTAAAATGGCCCAAAAAATATGACTTAAACTTTTTTTTTTTTAGTAGACATTAGATTCTAGTCTTTAGAATGCTAGCTTTTAAAATAAAGTAGCGAGCAACCCCTTTGGGTCCCCTCCCACTGTGGGAGCTTCTCTCTGTCCTCTCAATAAATTCTGCTTCCTCAATAAAAAGAAAAATAAATAAATAAATTAAGTAACATTTGTCTTTAGTGATTGATGTTCTTATAGTGTAACTTTTATCTACCACTTTTTCCAGAATTTCTCTCAATTTGGTCAGTAGCCTCAAATTTAGAGCAAGGTCACCTTGAAAATGTCAATAATCCTTTTGCTGATGATTCAGTTTGTATCTGCGAAAGTATATTGCCTTTATGGAAATTCTTTGGTCTCTAGGAGATAGCTACCAGGAAGCATATAGACACCAGGATTTCTTAGTCTCAGCACTGTTAACATTTTCCGCTAGATACTTCTTTGTATGGAGAGCTATCCTGTGCATTATAGAATATTTAGCAGCATCCTTAACTTAATTTAAACTTTTTAAAAATTTCATAATCTCTAAAGACCCATTCATGAGTCTGTAAGTGCTTAGAGGTATTGTATAAACTGTATAGATGAAATCTTAGCATGAAGAATACTGATATTTTAAATATTGACAATAAAAAAGTCTTACAATAATATCAGATTTCAGCTGCTTTATTAAAGTCCATTAATTTGTCATCATGACATCAGAAGTTTCATTAGTAGAAAATAAGATAGATGACAATAAAAAAATCAAACATGACTTTTAGTATCTACTGAGCATTAAATTTATCTTTTATGGAATCTTAGATTGTTGTAGTTCTCTCTCCTAGTCTTCTAAAGGCTAGATGTTAGCACTCCTTAGTTGAAGGTCTATTGACTAACATTCAGCATATATCTCCATCAAAACCAACTAAACATACAAAAATGTGTTTTAAAGCACAAGCAAATGGGCAACTAAATCCTCTTTTCTGGTTGAAACTCCCCTTTGAAAAAACTTTATTATAGTCAGATCACTAACTCAAAGAATAGAAATTGTCCATTGTTCTGCTCTGTTCTCATCAGTACCTAACAAGTTCCAGGTGCCAGAACTTGGAAGAGGTTGGGTGTCCCTCCAGCACTAGTTCCTTACATAATCCAGCTGTAGTTTGGTGAGATTAGTAAATCTTGAAATGCAAAGTAAATACTCAGATTGCTTATATAAACAGCTACGTCTAGATTTCCTTTTTCAAATTTGCCCTATAGAATAGTACTAAGGTGGTATTCAGGATGCTCAAACTGTAACTTTAAAAATATATTTGTTGTAAGAATGGCTTGGTGCTTTTTGCTTTAGGTGCTTAGTTTTAGTGATCTTCTAAATTTGTGACCCATTTTGCAATTCATTCTTTTTACGCTTGTTGACCTTATAATCAAATTCATGATTCAAAAAGTTAAAATTTATCTAGCTAAAGAAACTTCTGTGACCAGCAGACCCTGGATTTATCCATTTTAGGTACTTGGTAGTATCTGCTAAGTCTTCGATTCCCTAAACCACAAAGAGTAGTTCTAAATACTTTTTGATGACTAGGTTGGCCACCATGCTCACAATTTCTACACACAACATCATCCCACCCTCTTCCTCTTGCGTACATGTCTGTACATGTACATTCTTTTTATGCTGTTGCTTATACCAAAAAAAAAAAAAAACGCTTTCTCTTTTGGTCTATTAGCATCTAGGAAAATGTTAAGACTGTGATTTCAAAGACTATCCCTGAAAGCTTCCATTTTTTCTGTTTCAAAAGTAAATTTTAAAAAATATATTGTATATTGTGGAAGAACACAAAAACTTGTTTTATCCAGCCTTTATATACTTTATTAGAAATTAAATTATAAAAAGATGAGCTCCATTTTCAATTCAAGCAGAAAAACCATCACCTCCCTCCCATTAGTTTTCCATAATGTTCAGTACTTGGCCCATCTTTTTGTGTGTGTCTTGTAAAATACATCTAGACTCTTAAATATCTGACTTAAGTACTTAAGGCATTATATATTTAGAATATTAGAAAATTGGGGAACACAGGGTCCCTATCTTGTCCTTGACTTTTTGTAAATCTAGTGTTGACTTTCAGGCTAGAGAATAAGAAGTCAAAGGAATGTGTTGGGTCAGTAGCCATGAATACCTCATATCAGATGATTCAGATCTAGAAAGAATAAGCCCAAATCTTATGTATACAGAGGTCTGTGAGCTTCTTCCACCACTGATAACAGGATTTGAACTACAGTTAGAAATCTTGGCTTATGCAACTAAAGAGATTAGAAAGCTTTAGCTTTGCTTTACAAAGGCATGTGTTCATACATTCATACCCATTTATCAGGCTGTAGTGATACATCATAACATCTGCTTTTTGGAAACCTTAAATACCATTTCAAGTTCAACTAAAACCATCTTTTGTGTCCAGTCCTCCAGGAAACCATCAAATTGTCATCAAAACAATAAATAGCATGATACTAAAAGATTTTTCTGTCTTGCTTTTAGAAATAAAAATGCACTACTGGTGTTAAGATGGGAGAAAATGAGCTTCTAAAGGAAAAAAAAAGTCTTAAATGCAAAACGAAACACTCAAAGACAGCTCTAATACCAGAAGCTAAAAAGTACAGAATCCTATTTACATAGTCTCTACCAACTAAAAGATATTCTACCAGTATCCTCTATTATCTCCATAAGGGACAACCAACGACTGTGGTATGAATGTATGTACACATGCCTTTTAATTTAATTTAATTTTTTATTTTTTATTTTTTTTTGAGTTGAAGTCTCACTCTGTCACCCAGACTGGAGTGCAGTGGCCGCTCCTGGCCATTGCAGCTTCAACCTGCTGGGCTCCGGCGATCCTTCCGCCTCAGCCTTCCAAGTAGCTGGAACTACAGGCATGCGCTATCACACCTGGCTAATTTTTTTTTTTTTAATTGTAGAGATGAGGTCTCGCCAAGTTGCCCAGGCGGGTCTCGAACCCGCAGGCTCAGGCAATCCACTCACCTCAGCCTCCCAAAGGCGCGGGATTACAGGCTGAGCCACCGAGCCCGGCTTACACATGCCTTTTTAGTGAGTAACTGTCGGTGAGGTGAAGTAGTCTTAGGCCACCTGTTATTTGCTGTCTATATTTATTCATTTTCCCCTTCTTTAATATGGCATGCTACATAAGGAACAGAATATCATTTCTACTCTTTCTGAAAATGAACTTTCCAGATGTGTAGGGAACTATCTTATAGCTGTGTACCCATGTGTTAACATGGTGAATACAATCACTATAGTCAGCTAATTTCTGAGTGTCAAGCAGTGGAAATAAGGATTCTGTAAAGGGCATTATTATTGTTGCTTATCTCTGGAATAAAAATTTTCTACTTTAAAGTGTGTTCCTTGTCCAGGATTAGAACCTGTGATGTTTTGCTGTTCTTGTTGTTTTATTTCGTTGATGCTCGTGAGACAGCCATAGAATATCTAGAAGACTCTTTCCAATATTTGTCATGTTGTTAAGGCACATTGAGTGTTTTTACTTAAATGTGTTTTGTATCTGTACACATATCCTCTGATGTTGGCTCAAATTGTAAAACAAAGCTAAAGCTTTCTAGTCCCTTTAGTTACATAAACCAATATTTCAAACTGTAGTTCAAATCCTGTTATCAGTGGGGGAAGCAGCTCACAGACCTTTGCCACCAAGGGGTTAAATTTTCTCATCAAATATGTTTATGAGGGGCCACAGCTTTGTTGGCTGTACTGCCTTTTTTTTTAACTTTCTAGTTCACTAATCAAATGTATGTTAGATTGATTATTGTAAAAGTATAAACCATAGAAAATTTGACAAGATAGATGTGTAAATTATCCTTCTGACAGAACTAATGATGCACTCCAAGCACCTTCTGTTTTCTAGCGCTTGGTGAGCGACTTCATTAAATATGCGATGACTGTTGGGTGGCTTCTCAGACGATGGCTCAGCTCCTTGTGGAATTGCATTATTACTAGAGGTATAAAACCAGGCAGACAAGCTAGCTGTTGGGTATCCTGCTGAGGTTCTAATGTGCTCCATCTTGTTGGAGCAGTTGTTTGCAGTCTTTTCAGGACAATTACATCCATAACCACGGGACACATTCAGTGAAACTATATTACAGATAACAGTGGAGACTGGCATTGCCTGCTCTTCACCTCTGTCTCTTGAACTGCTTCAGTGTGGGGAGCTTATAGTAATGCCACTTTTACCACTCACAGAGTAGTTGCTTTTTTAAAAAAATCCTTTGGAGCAAGTCTGGAAATAACTGATCTTTAACTTTTGTAAAGTGCTTAAAATAATAGAAAATTCTCATGGAAGAGACCTTAGAGATTATAATCTGTTTGCAGGTGAAAAAACTAAGGCTAAAGCATAAGCCATTGGTTGTTCCTTATGGAAATAATAGAGGTTACTGGTAGAATACCTTTTAGTTGGTAGAGACTATGTAAATAGGATTCTGTACTTTTTAGCTTCTGGTATTAGAGCTGTCTTTAGGTGTTTCATTTTGAATATAAGATATTTTTTTCTTTTGGAAGCTCATTTTCTCCCATCTTAACACCAGCAGTGCATTTTTATTTCTAAAAGTAAGACAGAAATATCTTTTAGTATCATGCTATTTATTATTCTGATGACAATTTGATGGTTTCCTGGAGGAATGGACACAAAAGAAGGTTTTAGTTGAGCTTGAAATGGTATTTAAGGTTTCCAAAAGGCAGATGTTATGATGTATCACTACAGCCTGATAAATGGGAATGCATTTTAGAATGACAGGCAGAATACTTTAATGAAAGAAGGTTTCCCGTTTCAGTTGGCCAGTTAAATCACTGTTGATGACTTTGGATCATTAATGAACATTTGTGGAAAATGACCATTTGAATTCAATTATTGCATTAATGCATTTTTTAGAGAGGTACTAACTGCACAAAATCCTGACTGTAAATTAAAAGATTTATTCATTTTCCTACAGATAGGTCAGCATACTGCTTTGCTTTTTAATGCCAAAGCAAGTTGACTTTTCAGAATTCTTTTCAGATTGAGTACATATTCTTTCTTACAAAAGTTCTATGTAGGAAAGGTTATGTTTTTCATTGAGTACCTTTTGAAAATGTAATTTATGCTGCTAACCGTTATGTTACTTCGTTATTCTCAGAACAAATTAGCAAAACCTAGAAACAAAGAAGGGGAACTTTATCCAGTGTATAAAAGCAAAAGATTAAGTTTACGAAGGATTAGGTATTTAATTAATTTAGTGCCTTGGAAGAAAGTCTCTAAATCTGGAAAAACAATAGGAAGAAAGTAACCATTATTTGGAAACATGCAAATTAAGTACTGTGAAAGAAAATGTAAATGGAAGCTTTACAACCAGATTTTTTAAAGTGTTTTAAAGATTCATATTTTCTTATATTTTAAGCTTTTATAGTCCTTAAACTATTTTAAGGACATACTGCCTGTCATTTTTGCTAAGTATCCTCAGTAAATTTTTTTAGTTAACTTTGTTTTCTCTGAAACATTGGTCTGTTTTGGTAGCTGAGACAGGGTGGGTTCTTTTGAAATGCATGTTTTTCTCATCTTGTTATTTGTAAAAAGGTCTGTAATCCCAGTCCAAGCTTCCTTCAATCTCCATTTCATAGTTTATAGAGAAAGGAGACACTGTGGAGCATAGACTTCCCCTGGGAATACATTGGGCTTAATGAGCTTGATAGTCTGGTGGGCTCAATAAATCAAATAAAGCAAAACATTTCTCATTTTTGAATAAAAGCATTTATCACACAGTGTTTGTTCACTTGTGGTCACAAGATTGATTGGTTCTCAGCATCATAGTGTATATTGAACCATTTTTTATTTTGTTTTTCCAGTGGGCAAGTTACGGAAGCAATGGCTAAAGGAAAGTATCTCTGACGTTGGCTTTGGGATGCTGAAGTCTGTCAAGGAATATGTGGACCCTCATAACATCTTTGGAAACAGAAACCTTTTATAAATTCATTAGTATCATTATGAAAAATGTTCCTTTTTTTAAGTCTTCAACTGTGGTTATACCAGTAATCAAATATGTCATGGACTGTATTTCGGCTACCTTTGTTTGTTGGTTTAAAATGTTTGTTTTCATTCTGTATTTTGTTGTGTTTCTACATCTATGGATTAACAGATGGTATTCCTAAATCTCTCTCATTGTAGGTGCATCAGTTTACAGCCAACTGGTTGTTATTTCAAATTTCAGTCAGGCAGTACAGGGCTGCCATTCACTTCAGAGGAAGATGCTGCCAGCTGTTTTGTATTGAAGCTTCCTCTTGGGGGATCAAAGGCAGATTTTGGTATTATCTGTTGCTTATCCAGCCTCTTTTTAAAAGATCATTTCTGAGAAGCAGATGTCTAGGGAAGGATTCCACTGAGGAGTGATACACGTGTGCGTTGTTTAAGACATTTTCTAATGTTGGTAGGCCATTAAGGAGGAGGATAATAATGAAGGATTATAGGCTACCTGTTATTTAGAACACCTTCAATTCTGTAAGGTGCTTGGCCTATACTTTTCTTTGAAATTAGTATACATTTATAAAACCTTAAGTCATCAGTGTACAAATAATTCTGTTAGGGGACACGTTTTTGTTCTCTATGTTTCTGTTTTTACTGAGGTCTAAGTCATATTTGTATCACTGAGATAACCTATTGTTATCCTAGTTCATTTATGTTTGGTCAGAAAATCTGACATCACTCACTGCAAGTGAAAAGGTTTATCATGAAATGAATGCCTTTATTGAACTTAGAATGTTTCTGATTTGCATTCTTGTTGCTGAAGTGCAGAAGAAGCAGCAACAACAGGAGCAGAAAGAAGACTGCTTACATTTAATGTCTCCAGTTGAAAGATATTTGGCTAAAGAAACAACCATCGTTCAGCTATGGAATTGAAAGCCTCAACAGTTTCAATGACAAAAAACATTTTTTTAAAAAATTAACCCCAAAACATGATAAATTTTCATATAATGGTAAAGTTTCAATTTAGTTTTAATAATGGTTTCACGCCTTTTTTGAATTACTGGTTTAACCTAAATTTTTTAAAAGTGTAATGTATTAATGCATATTCCATAATTAAAAGTTTGAAATGTCCTATTTCTTAAATAATAAGGAGAACATTAATCACATTTAGAAAGCATTTTTACATTCAAACCTGGATATTAAAATAAGTGAAATGATTACTTTGAATCACTGTCTGCCAAGGTTCATGATTCACATTTTGAGATGGATTCTTTTCTTAATGCAATACCTAACTTTTGATAATTTTTTAAAATTAATATTTGATCAGATAATGTAAGTCAAAATGCAGACAATCCTTTAAAAGGACACACTGTCTGTGTATGTAGCAACAGCTCCAAAGTATTTTTGGGTAGTTTGATACCTTTTATATTGAAGTAGCCTTAACCATAAAATGAAAATTTAAAATTGACAAAGTGGTATTTTTAAGACTTCAAAATGAGAAATAGTTTTTAACTATTAAAATTGGCTTCAAACTAGTAAATTTAAATCTGCAAGCAAATCGAAATTAAATATCAGTTTAACAACAAATTTGAAATATTTGTTTTTTAGAAACTGTCTCTCTTCATTGATGATTTATTTTTAATTATAATATTTCCAGCAGATCTTTGCCCTTGATATTTGAAGTAGCTGAACACTTGATGAGGAAATTGCCTCTAGAATTATAAAAATCTCAGCTTTGTAAAATGCATCTATTCATGAAGGAAATTTCTCTAATTGGTGATAAAAATATAAATTTTAATGAAGTACTAATATCTCACTGGAAGTATAAACATGTTTCTGAAAAATTTTTTAAAAATAAAACATTCATAAGCAGGTTTATTCTCTTGCATGTGATTGTTATAACATTCTTTCCCAGGGAGTTCAATTTCAACAACCTCAGAAATCTGTGTTTGATATTAGGAAACTATAAATGTAACACCAGAAATTGTGTTCGCCATTCTACATGAACCTTATGGAAATTAGTGATTTTTGTCATTGTTTTTCTTTCTTCAATGTATGCAGGACTCCCCAACCTTGATTTTTATAATGGTGACTACATTTTGTAGTTGGAATCATTTCTACAGGGATCATTTTGAAACACAGAACATTCATCAGTACTGTTTCACTCTGATTTAGTAAATCAGAAAGCCTTCCCCTTATTTTCACACACCCACTTCTGGGAGGTGCCTCAGTGTAGACTTAGTGTCTGTGGGCTGAGTTCATGAATATGCACAGAAGCACTTAAACCATGCATTGTATTCCTGAAGTATGTGAAAATAGTTTCATAAAAGTTAAACCCAGGAGAATGTTATTTATGTGAGGCTTTTAAACTTATTTAGAATTAGTTTATTATACATTTTAAAAGCCCGTAGCCTATTTGGTTTTCAGTACTACCTAACACCAATTGTCTCAAATTAGCCATATTTGTAATAGTGTTATTAAATCTGGTGATGTCACATTTGGGTTGGGGTTTCAGTGAGAGAGGAAACTTGCTGCTAGTGAGAAACAGCGTCGAATACTAAAGACTCAACATGAACAGGCTTTATTGACCCTTAGAGAAACTGTTGCCTTAATGTTTGGTGCAATTTATAGTAGTACATACGTTAATTTAGTCTTATAATAAGTAAGCTGAGCTTTTTTAGTTTAGTAAGACTTGTGGAAGCCACACATTTATTGTGCCCGTCATTTTACACAAAGAAAGAGGATTATATTATTTCCTCTTCTGAGAGATTAGGAGTTTTCTTCCTAAAAGTGCTTAAATAATATAGTACTATTCCTTACAAGTTCTTTATGAAGCTGGAAGCCTTCTAGTGTGCATAGCTATGTTGATGTATGTTGAAAGCAAAAGCACAACAAAGGATGAGCTTCCATCAGTGTGTATATTATACCAGATACAGATGGTTGCAAGGAAACCTTTTTTTTTTTCTTTTTTCTTCAAAAATATTAGTGATTGCCAAGTCCTAGCTTGCATTTTTGAAAATGCCTTTCTGCATGTTGGCCCCCAGAAGTTTTCCTTTGTCATATTATTGTATAGCTACAACTTCTTAACTGTAGCTTATTAGAGATGCTCTGTAGTCCCAAGGTGAAGTGTGTTTCCTTGGCCATTCAAATGGGGCTGGGTTTGGCTGACCCTCTTTTCCATGTGAATGTTAGAACACAGTAATTTACTACAGACTGATTCACAAACAGTGTGTGCTGGCACTTGAGGCAGCCAAAATGGAATGCTATGGAAAGCACATCTACATTTTAAGAAACACTGAGACAGGAATTAAGGACAGCTTTAATAATTTTTTGTTTACTACTTTTTCTTTACCAATTTTGATTTTAATTAGGACTTAGCTTCTGGTGGGAGAAAAGTGGAAAATAGCAAGTGCCCATTTAGGATTGAAGAATCCAGAGTGTTTTACCTTTGGCTTTATGAGTTAAGGAGCTTGGCTTTGCTCTAGGCTTCGTGTTCCCAAATGAGCCATATGTCAATATATCCACTTAATTCTTACTAATTTCATTTTCCTGAAAAGGAAACAAACTTATACATTGATGGTGAAATCCAGAAAGTGTAAAAGGTTTTCATTAAGCTGTTGAAATATAGTGTCTGATATATGGGATGTAAGTTACTCAGCTTTCTGCTCCCTAAGCCAGACAGTGTTTGTCTTTCATGTGAAATTTAACTGTAAAAACTACTTGTAATGTCAAAAGATTATAGAAGCATATTACTAATAAAATGGACCTGGGTCTAAGAATTTTTTTCTCTTAAAAGGGGGTGTGAAGCTGTTTATTCTTCTGTTTGCATATGGATGTTCTTTCAACTTTAGTTTTTTATATTCATATTTCCACTGATTTTCAAAACAGAAACTTAATTTTTATAATTTTGTTGATGTAGCATAATGGAGTGCAACCTAGTTATGACTAAACTCCTTTGGATTTATAGCTGAGTAAATCCATTGTTAGCTAGGTTTTATCTCTAATTATTTTTTGAATCAATGTTACATTCTTAGGAGGTGTTTAGTTTCCTGTGAACCTGAAGCATTCCCTTTTGAAGCTTGGAAGAGCCTCAAAAATGAGCACTTGTGCTCTTGTAGCCACAGCTAATTCTTTAACAAATGAAAGTGGGGACCACTGATATATAGACATACAAGCCAAAGAATCATCACAGAATTTAATAACTTTAGTTCTGTGAACATGAAAGGATTTGTTTTTTGGTTCCCAAAGGAGATTATTTTGTCTATTTTTTCCACAGGAAGAAAAATAATACACTAAGTATCATTAAGAACATTTTTCAGAGACCAAATTCCAAATCTAAGAGAGAGAAAAGGAAAAAGTCTGTTTTAGGGTGGATTTCTAAGTAACACATCTACATGTTTTCTTATTGTTGGCAGTATCTTTCCTGAACACCACATACACCCTATGAAACATGTTTTTCCTTTAAAGTAATCTTGTTCACATATCCAAAAAGACGTGAAATGCTTATACTGGTATGCAGTTTCTATAAGTAGTTACTTTTTGAACTACTTATACAATATCCCCCAAAGCTCACAGTGCCTTGCTGGAATTTTTTTTTTCATGAAATAGCCATTATTTTAAATAAGTGGCAGAGGATAAGTCTTTAAAGACAGAGGTCATGCAGTGGCTTAAGGCTATTCCTCTTCAAGAACATGTCAGGAATGAAGTAGTTATATTTAGAAACACTGATGATCTTTTCTGCTGTGTTGGTTTGGATCTTCTCTTCTAGCATATTTAACTAACTGTGTGGTGGACCTGTACTCTATATACATCAAATCAGTCTTGGAATTTGTATGTCCTTTTTATTCCCACATTTTCATTCCTATTTTCCTAACCTAGTAGTCCTAAGAGGTGGCTTGGTGAATGTGGTACTGAGCCTTGAGATACTCATTTCATGCTTTTGGATGTTGGCTCACACAGCTCCCTGAGTAGAGCCTGTAAGGGTGGTTTCTATTTCCTAATGTGTGTCAGTCCTTTTTTGTGTGATGGTGCCTTCAGAATAATGAGTATTTCTGTTCCTGGGTAATGATAAATCTTAAAGAAATGTATGTAGGCTATATTAATTTTTGTCCTTTTTTGCTAAGCCTGTGAAATACTTTGGCTCTGATACAACTTGACTTGAATAATACCTTATCCCGAGTCTTCCTCCAAGGCAGTACATATTCCTGCCAGTACTGTAGTCATCTTCTGGGAACTACATGTGGGTAAGCACTTGTGTGTAAGCCATTATACTGCTGTAACTAATGCATACAAACAATTCTTCTCTTTACATTTATAGTCTAAAAGTGGATATGTAGTGGGAAGGAAAATTCCTGAGAGATTCCAGCATAGTTTTCTCAATTCAGACTGAGCCATACTGTTTTCCACAAGGGCTCAACACATAGTCTGTGTACCGTGCTTTCAATGTATGTTCAGATTCTCCTTTTATTGGTTTTCCTAGAATGTACTGTTCTATAAGTAAATGCCCATGTGTGATTTTTAAGATGTGCTGGGAAAAAATAAAACAATACCACAACCACACATTGTTACAGAAATTGTTGTTATTCCATTTAACCTTTGTTGACAGCATCATGCTGTTCTCAGAGAAAACAAATAGGATACACTTTGTACCCATGAATAGCCTCTGTAGTAGTGAAGGATCTGTGTACAGATACTGATTTAAGTTCCTACCTATGACTTCCACACTGGAAAAAAGGTTGTGACTCTCTGGGCTCTGAAATGACTAAAGATCAGACCTGTTAAATTCTGTCTTACATGATGCATTTCAATAATCGCTAGCCACCCTAAGATTTAGTTACTTAGTTATTTAGTTACTAAAGAAAGCAATTTTCTACCTGGCTTATATAAATTTAAACTGAATGAACCTTGGAATTCATCCACTTATGTCTACCCTACATACCTACATATAATTGCTACCTAACTTTCACAATTCTCCAGGTCACAGATAACCAGTCTTCCTGAACACTGCTGTGACCAAATGGGAATTCACTACCTTTCCAGGAAGCCTCTTCCAACTTCTGCAGTCTTCGGTATTAGGTTTGTGTGTGTGTGTTTTATTAGACTGAAATCTGTGTCCCTCTTAACATTAATACAACTTTTGTCCATTAATACTACTTCATAAAGAATTGTCCAAGCCGGGCTCGGTGGCTCAGGCTATAATCCTGCACTTTGGGAGGCTGAGGTTGAGTGGATTGCCTGAGCCCATGGGTTTGTGACCCGCCTGGGCAACTTGGCAAGACCTCGTCTCTACAACAAATCAAAAAATCAGCCGGGCGTGGTAGCGCGCCTATAGTTCCAACTACTTGGAAGACTGAGGCGGAGGGCTCTCCGGAGCCCAGCAGGTCGAGGCTGCGGTGGCCGGGAGCGGCCAGTGCACTCCAGTCTGGGCAACAGTGAGACTCCAACTCAAGGAAAAAAAAAAAAAGAATAGTCCATCTGCTCTGTTGAGGAGCTACTCTTCAGTAATTCAAAGACAGATCTCATGTTTTTCCAGATCTTCTCCAGTCAACCTTTGCTCCTCTCATTTGTATACTTTCACCATCTTAATCCTCTTCACGTGTGCCCTTTTGATGTTTTTAAAGTGAGGTATCTAAGTCTAGGCTGAATACAAATCTTTAAGAGTGGTAACAAAACTTCCTCTAGTCTAATCACTAATAAAGGCATTTCTGCTGGGTTGTCAGTCACTGTCAACTCAGAATGAGTTTGAATTTAACAAAACTTGTCTTTTCTGAATGTGATATTTTGACCACAACTCCCTGGAGACTGATTTTTTAAAGCTCATTACTTATATTTATCCTTACTAAAATTTGTGTCTTACTGGATTTAGTTACAGATTTTCAAGATTTTAGGATCTTGACTCTTGTCTGGAATACTGTCTGTTCTATCCAGCTTCAATTCATCGGTAAAACAGACAGATATTGTGTGAATTTTCATCCAAGTAATGACAGAGAACTGTACTGCAGAGCAAGGGCCTGCCTGATCCATGATCATGCCATTTCATTTGTGAAAGAGCATTCAGGATTCTGGCAACTACATTTCCACTTGACAAATTATTGCCCATTCCATAGTTTTATGTTTTGTCCACTAATAAGCTTTTATTCAATGAATCAACATTTTTGCCAAATAAACATTAAACAAGCAATCATGTTTACTTAATTTAACATTGTCTGCTGCCAGACTGAAATCCTGATAAAGGCACTGCTACCCTATTAGAAAAAGAAATGAAGCTTTACTGCCATCACATTTGCTTTTGCCTGTGTTCGGCCTCTGGGGCATGCTGCCCTCTTCAATGATTCATAAGCCCATTTTCTGCTACATTTTCTGATGTGGTTTCACATCAGAAATTGGATGATAGACAAGCTCTGAAATCCCACCCCTGCGTAGTTCTGCCATATCCTCTGTGCCTCATGATGCTAAAATGCTGCTCTTAAAAAAAAAAAAAAATTCAGCCGGGCTCAGTGGCTCAGCCCATAATCCCGCGCCTTTGGGAGGCTGAGGTGAGTGGATTGCCTGAGCCCGCGGGTTCGAGACCCACCTGGGCAGTGAGACCTCATCTCTACAATAAATCAAAAAATCAGCCGGGCGTGGTAGCGCATGCCTGTCATTCTGGCTACTCGGAAGGCTGAGGCGGAAGGATCACTGGAGCCCAGCAGGTCGAGGCTGCGGTGGCCGGGAGCCTCCAGTCTGGGTGACAGAATGAACTCAAAAAAAAAAAAAAAAAATTGCCACTGTAAAGTAACTTAGTAGAAGGTAGGATTCTGAATTTAAGAATGCAGCAGATAGAGTTCTATTCTGGACATTTTGGGTGTGCTTCATGTTTCTCTGTGAGCTACAAGTCACTTTTTCTATTTGGGCTTAATTTCTTCACTTGTAAAATGGAAATTTCTGAGGTTTCTTACAACTTGGTCTCAGTGATTCTGATCGAGTCTGTTCTTTTGCTGAACACTACCCTAGAGTTGACTATTGATTTAATAATTTTTACTTCACCCTTTTTTGCCTCACACAAGGCAAGAGGTAGCATTGTTATCACAACAACTCTGTAAAGTAAGTGATATAATCCCCTTTTTACTGGTGAAAAAACTGAGGTTTACTTAGGTTAAGAAGCACCCATCAAGTTAGTGGTTGGGAAGTGGCATTGCTGGGCCGTGGAGCCAGTGACTAACTCCAGCACCTGTGTCCTGGCTGCTTCACTGCCCTAAGCAACTTGTGCTGAGTGACAATGATGTATATATGATGTATATAAAATTTATACTTTTTAAAGTAGATTATTCTTGTCCTCTACAGAAGGACACAAAGAGTGGAAGGTATCTTCAAGACAACATACCATAGAATGCCAGAAAATCTTTTAGTCTCAAATGCTGTCTTGCTCAGTAAATGTTTAACCCACAATATCCTGTACTAATGAGTTTATTGGTTAAAATGATCTCATAAAAAGGAGTGCAGTGTCCAATGGACTTAACACATTTGCATTTTTATAACTTTAATATTGTACTCTGAGCTGCACTTGAAAATCTAAGACAACCTGTTTCTATAAGTTATACATCTTCCATAGAGAGACTGAAGATTGAAATAACTGAAGAAGAAATTAAAGAAATGTTCCAGTATAACCTAGAGACCCTCTAGGTTCTTTGGAAAGTAACAATTCATTAAAATCTAATCTAAGAAGGTTGCTGCTGAAGGATTGAGCTACATTAGGATACTCAAAAAGTTGTATCTGTCTTATAGCTAGAATGAAAGTATACGTTTAGAATCTGATGATTATCTAGTTGTACAACCAAGACCAAGAGGTACTGCCTTATCACAAAATGTGCTGTTTAACACTAAGGGCATAGCCCAATAAATGAAAACTATAGGAAACCCAGATGTCATTTTAGTCCCAGAGGTAGCTCAACAAGGAATAAAAGGGAACGGTGCATAATGAGCTGCAAGTAACACTAACATCCGGAAGATACTCTGTGTCAGAGAATATCCTCAGAAAAGTACAACCTCTCAGATGTTTCCAGGTCACCCATAGTCATTAAGGAAAAGACGAAGGAACCTAAAAAAAAAATTGAAAATGCTGATATTCACTTGAAAGGAAAGGTCTTTCTTTGGTGATATCATCCTTTTAGAGTTAAATTGTTTAGATAACCAAACTGCTTACCTGTAGTCAGACTTCCAACACTACTAACCCTCCAGGATGCTAGTGAGAAAATTAGTTTAGGCAAGGGTTAAGGGGGAAAGTAGTCAAGTTACTTCCTTAAAGCTTCCTCTTCAAGCCATTTATCCTTTCTTGCATTTCCTAATAAGATTGTAAATTAGGGTACCTATCCCATAGTCCTCTATAAACAATCGTTCTAGCCTTGGTTCAAACGTCAAACCTATCACTATGATTCTATGGATTACATCTCAAATGTTCTTCCAAGCCTGAGAGGCCAGACCTCTATGTACTTATATCACCAATATAGGAGTGTCAACTCCTATGATTACAGTTGTCTCATTGTTGGATGACCCACCTCCATCCCCACACATGTTGGATGACCCACCTCCATCCCCACAGTCATGCCAGTTTCTAGTTGTCTGCTTCTCATGAATAGATTGGAGTTAGCCACTACACCTGAGTTTCATAGATTGTATTAATGTGAACATTCTTTCTGCAGCTGGGGCCACATTCAAGCAGGGAATGTCATGAGAAATAAAAATCCTTTGGCAGGTGTCATGTCACTTATCAAAGGAGTATGTGGCTGATGATTGTGCATAGAAAGTTGAAGATCTTGTTCATATCTGAGAAAATGCATTTAACTACCTGTGTATAAACACATGCTCATATTTGGTGTAGGCATGTGAGGAGACCAAGGGATCGACTAATATTATGAAATACTGGATTTGATATTTGATCCCTTTATAATAAGACTATGCAGGCATTATGATGGGTAAAGCTTTAGAAATAAAAGGACATTTCTTCAAGAAAGGTGTTTTTAACACTTAATATGTATGTTCTAGGAGCATAGAACAAAGATTTTCATTAGAGCTTTAGGGATGGAAGCTTTTTTGCCAAAAAAAGCTTTTTTGCCAAAATCTGTTACAAGTTCTTTCAGTGTTGCATCTTGTCTTTCTTGAGTTTTATTCACTCTCTCCATCCATTCCCTAATCCCTGTCATATTCTGGGACCAGTCATTGGTGACTTCTATTGTTTAGGTGCCAAGGTCTGATTTTTCAGGAGTTTTGTCTTTGGTACACTTGAAATTGCCTGTGGTCTTCCTTTGGTTTTTCCTCACTTGTGACAGATCTCTTGTTTTCTCTTTAGTTCTGTTATTCAGTGTCAGTGGGAGAAGTTTCCCCTTCTGATGTTTGCTCAGCCCTCTATTCTTCCCGGATCCAGGCTCTGGATTTGTTCTATTTCAAAATAGGACTGTGAGTGGAAAACGTTGCTATCTCTTGTAGTTTTTGAAAGTTGAATAAGGTAGGGGACAGGGCATTAGGATTCAGAAACTACTTGTAAATTACAGTGTTCACTGATTGAGGTATGTGTTCCCTGAGAACCAGTCCCCACCACCACTCTATATGACAATGCAAAACAGAAACCAGTGCAAAAAACAACTGAACACATGCACACACAGACATACACCCCCAAAACAAACTGGAATAACAACAAAGTGAAACAAAACAACAACAAGAAAACTGAATACACACACACATGCCTAGCACAAAGTGAATAGAGAAGACAAACAGAAAGACTGGAGGGAAAAAAAAGGAATTCAGATCGAACCCTCACACATATATTGATACACACCTTATACCATAAAAAAAAGAACCCCGGGAAAAAAAAAGAGCAAAAACAAACCAACAACAAAATTGAAAGAGTAACACTCAACCATTCACATATACACATAAACAGAAAACAACAAATAAAAGAAAAAATTGGGGGAATGCAGATCAAACCCTCACACATTCATGCACAAAGGAAAAATATTTTTAAAATAGATGAACTAACAAACAGGCAAAAAATCTTAAATAATTTTTAAAAAAATTAAAATAAAACCAGCCATGAGTCTGCTAAACTGAATGTGTTTCTGCAGAAACTCTTAAAAAGCTGGCAATAGTAAAGCCATGTTACGAGCCTTAAGGACATTGAAGTCCTTAAGGTCCCTGAACATGGCTATAACAAGTGTTAATCCTTTTGCACTGGGAAACATCTTGTGGGTCACCAGCAACTTGACCACACTTTTTAATGAAATAGTGAAAAGGGAGTCATTTCATATTAAATAGTATAGCACTGGAACCTATTTTATTGTAATGATATTTGTCTTAAATGGAATTTTGGACATTGAAGAACTAATGACCAAAAAATGAAAATTTTCTTATTTTTCTGGTATGTGGTAATGTGTGAGATGGTCACCAACATGCATTCAGCTTCGTTGATATGTGTTATGCAGTAGTAATTTGATGTCTTCCACCTGTTTTTTTTTCTATTCGAGTAGACAGTGCAGTCTCATTTTCTTCCCACAATGATATGTAATTTACTGTCCAGTCTGTTTGAAGATAATGGGAGGATGCGCTTCTCTATATCAACTGATGAATATTTCAGCATAGATTCCATCTCTGCTTTTTTGTGAAATTTGAATGGAAAGCTTCAAGGAAATAAAACATTCTTGAAAAATTTTAAAAAAATTTAAAATAAAAAAACCTGCTCTCTTGTGACAAGCTCTGTAATAGTTCCTCTAATCAGGTCTCTCCTGCAAAGCCACCTCTTTCACTCTCTCCTCAGTGTCCTGAGCAGGGAAGGAGGAGGGGCAGTGGAGGTGGGTGGGGCTGTAGTCCTCCCCTCCTGCTCTCACATGGTCAGGGAGATACCTTCTGGTGGGGAGATACAGGATTGTCTCTTCCCCAGTTATGTATTCACAGGGAGGGACCCAGCCAGGCCTATCCTGGAATGAAGTTCTCCTATTGCAACTGATGTCCAGGCTCTGCCTGGGTTTGTCCCTCTCAGTTGTGGCCTAGCTATGTGGGTCTGATGTTCAGAGGATTGCTGAGGAGGAGGGGGTTTGGGTCAGCCCCAGACTTACCACTGATGTCTTTGGAGTCCTTCCTTGTCCTTTTCTGGCCACACCCTTTGTTCTGAGGCTGGTTCAGGGTAGCGGGTGGGGCACCTCCAAAGTTTGTACTTTCAGGATATTTCCTCTGGGTCACAATCCCTGAGTAGTTGATCCACCAGTCACAGGGATCTGGTCTATTGCTCTGTGGTGAGCAGGTCAGAGCACTTTCCTGTCCCAACTTCACGATGGTGGTGTGATGCCTCTCTTGTCCTCTTCCCTGCAACTTTGCCTCTGGACTCCCTCCATAGCCCCTGCTGCCAGTGCCCTGCCAGGTGCTGAAGTGGTGAGGCAAAGCCTGGAGACAGCAGTCTCTCCTGCTGCAATGGTGAGGCAGAGCCTGGGATGATGGTCTCTCCCCACTACTTTTTCACAGGAAAACTTTTGTCCTTTAAAAAAAAAGAACAGTTTGGCTCGGTGGCTCAGCCTGTAATCCCAGCACTTTGAGAGGCTGAGGCGAGTGGATTGCCTGAGCCTGTGGGTTCGAGACCCACCTGGGCAACTTGGCGAGACCTCATCTCTACAATAAATCAAAAATGAGCCGGGTGTGGTAGTGCGCTCCTGTAGTTCTGGCTACTTGGAAGGCTGAGATGGAAGGATTGCCTGGCAGGGCAAGGCTGTGGTGGCTGGGAGTGTGCCACTGCACTCCAGTCTGGGTGACAGAGTGAGACTTCAATTCAAAAAAAATTTTTTTATTTTAAAAATGGCACTCAACTTCTGCGACCTGGGAAGAGCCAGGGACCAAGCAGAGAAGCTGCGGCACCAGCTGTTGCACCGGGGGCCTGGCCACTTGCTCACAGGCCCTCACTTAGACTCTCCCCAGGAAGGGTTTTGTTGATTAAAAAAGTGGGTGGGGGGGCGCTTGGCTTCTGCGTCCTGGGAGTCGCTAGGTTCCAAACCCAGCAGCTGTGGCACCAGCCACTGCACCAGGAGAGCCCTGGCTGCTAGCTCCCCAGCCCTCACTCAATCAGTCACCCACACGCCACTTACTCACTAGCATGTACACAAAATTTTCTATACACTCACTCACACCAGGACTCACATAGTCCGAATGGCTTGGTCACCATCTTCCCAAACTCCTGGGGTGGAAGCTTTTATTTTAAATGGCAAAATATGGGGTCATTGTAAAGTCATTTACTTTTTAGAACCTAGAAGAAAAGCAACAGACTTTGAACATGTGTTTAAAAGATACATTTTCTAAAAGTAAGGAAAATAGCTGGGTGCAGTGGCTCAACCTGTAATCCCAGGACTTTGGGAGACCAAAGTGAGAGAATTGCCTGAGCCCACGGGTTGAGCCCTGGGCAACATGGTGAGACCTTGTCTCTACAATAAATGAAAAAATTAGCCGGGCATGGTAGCACATGCCTATAGTTCTGCCTACTTGGAAGGCTGAGACAGGATTGCCGAGCCCAGCAGGTCAACGCTGGGGTGGCCATGGGCATGCAAGTACACTCCAGCCTGGGCAACTCAGTGGGACTCCAACTAGAAAAAAAATCCCGTGCCTTTGGGAGGCTGAGGTGAGTGGATTGCCTGAGCCCGCGGGTTCGAGACCGCCTGGGCAGCGAGACCTCATCTTTACAATAAATCAAAAAATCAGCCGGGCATAGTAGTGCATGCCTGTAATTCCGGCTACTTGGAAAGCTGAGGCAGAAGGATCGCTGGAGCCCAGCAGGTCGAGGCTGTGGTGACCGGGAGCAGCCACTGCACTCCAGTCTGGGCGACAGAGTGAGACTCCAACTCAAAAAAAAAAAAAAAAAAAAAAGTAAGGAAAGTAAGTGCCAGAGGAGTTAGGAATGCCCTAACTCTCCCCAGGCTCCTCCAGGCCTCAGCCCTTGGCTCTTTGACTCTATAAGAATGGCTCAGGAGATACTGTCACCTCTCTGCAGAGCCAGGGTAAGAAAGGAGACAGATGGCATGATTGACCTTGATTCCCTTACTCTGTGGATTATCAGATGCATTACTAACCAGGAAATTACTACCCAGCAGTCAGGATTATCTGATGCATTACTAACCAGGAAATCCCAACAACCCTGCAACAAGGGGTTAAAAACTGTTCTGAAAAGCTTTTTATGTTCTAAAAGGCTAAATTTCACATACATGCAAACCACAACACACAGCACCTGGGTAAATAAATTATAGCTGAATAAAGGCCAAGCTATTTGCAAAAAGGAATCTGGAAAACATTTGTTTTTCAATGGTTAACATTAGCTACGCTTTATGCACTTCTCCCCCACCCCACCACCGAAATAAAATAGTTTGGTTTAAAGGGAATGGGGGGGGGGTTTCCCAGAATTTTAATGTGGCTATTGAAAACAAGATTTCAGTTCATTTACTTTCCAAATCTTCAGGGGCTACCAAGATTGAGAGGGGCACAGAGCTACTGCTGCAACACTTTAAGTACAGGAGTTGTCAAAGAACATTTCCCAGACATTGGATGTGCTATGAGATGCCCTGAAGAGGCCATTAAACATTACTTGTTCCTCTACATGTGGGATAAAAGCATCAGGGGGAAATGATAGCAACTCAGATAATTAAGATTTAAAATGCCATAAATTCAAAACCATTGAACTTCACAATAAGCCAGATTTTCTGGTATAATAGAATTTGAGCACCCAGGAGGTCATGTTACAGAGGAATAATGCTGAGCATATTTCATCTGGGTACTTATGTGACTAAGTGGTTCTTCTACAGAAAATGTCATCTCATTGTGTCAGGGGTATCCTATCTTTCAGAAGAACACTATTAGTTTGAGCCATAAGAAACTGCTAGTTTTGTGAGTCAGAAACTTTCAAAATCAACTTCATCTGATTCAGCCTACAACTTTTGGTTTTTCTTTTTTCCTTTTTTGAGCTGGAGTCTCACTCTGTCACCCAGACTTGAGTGCAGTGGCACACTCCCAGCCACCGCAGCCTCAACCTCCTGTGCTCCGGCAATCCTTCCACCTCAGCCTTCCAAGTAGCCGGAACTATAGGCATGCACTACCACACCCAGCTGATTTTTTATTTATTGTAGAGACGAGGTTTCGCCAAGTTGCCTGAATGGGTCTCGAACCCACGAGCTCTGGCAATCCACTCACCTCGGCCTCTCAAAGTGCTGGGAATATAGGCTGAGCCACCGAGCCCGGCCTCACTTTTGGTTTTTCCAAGCCAGGCAAGTTGGGGTTGACAGATTTATGGAGAGAAAGGAGTAAGGGCTGGGGAAACATAATAAAGCTCTTGTAGGTTTCAGAAAACAAAATCCTTGATCAGAATGAGTGGGGTTCCTAGTGGGAACTCCAAAAGACTCCTGGGAAGTGTGGACATGAAAGTGACATTATGAATCTGTGAGATAAGTTTTCAGATTTGGCCTTTTCATCAGTGATGGAAGTAGTAGAGGAGTTCAGATGGGTCATGGAGTGTGAAAGATTTTTCTTACCCAAAAAGCTACAACATGGGATCATGCTACAACTCCAGCATATCCTAAATTGCAAACACAAAGTCAGCAACTAAGAACTGAATTCTAGCCACACATGGTGATGCACACCAGTGGTCCCAGCTACTCCAGAAGATGAGGCAGGAGGAATGCTTGAGCCCAGGAGTTCAAGACCAGCCTGGGCAACATAGCAAGACAATTACCTCTTTAAAAATTTGTGGCCAGGCAAGGTGGCTCCAGCCTGTAATCCCAGCACTTTGGGAGGCCAAGGTTGGGGATTACCTGAGCTCACGGGTTCAAGAACAGTCTGGGCAACTTGGTGAGACCTCATCTCTACAATAAATAAATAAATAAAAATTAGCCAGGCAGGGTAGTGCATGCCTGTAGTCCCAGCTTGTTGGAAGGCTGAGGTGGAAGGATCACCAGAGCCCACCTGTGAGCGTGCCTCTGCACTCCAGCCTGAGCAATGGAGTGAGACTCCAACTAAAAAAAAAATTTTTTTTAATTAAAAAAAAGTACCGAGTAATTAGGGTACCTCTGCTGTTTGTCACAGAGATAAATAAAAACAAAGTTATTATAAATAATAGTATAATGCAAAAGGAAACTAGGGAAATTTGTTTCCGTAATTTGTAATGGAGCAACATTTTCCACTGAATTTCCTACATTAAAAAAAATTGTAACTTAGGGAATTTTGGTTACATAAAGCAACGTATCTATGTTGGAAAACACTGCCAAAATATCCTAAACTCTCTATAAAATGTATGCATTACAAATTAGTATGAGGTTAAGTTATGAGAACACACAATTTCTGAAATATGAAAAGTCTACTACTGACTACTAATGAGTTCTGGTCTTACTAGTGCCTGGTCCCCGGATGATGTAATCTTTATGCAAGAGTCCCTCAAGAAATATCAAAGCACAAAAGATAACAAGGGAATGGAAACACAGGGATTATAAGTTCTAACAGACACAACATCAGTTTTAAATTTTTCACAACTCCTTTTAGGGTCAAAGTTCTCAGTATATTTCACTTTGTGAGAAGTTTAAAAATGATTATTTTTGTTATAATGCTAAAAGGTAGAAAGGTCAACATACAACAAATATAAAAATGCCAATGGCTAAATAGATAAAATAATGCAAAATTTACATAACAAAACCATTAGATAAAAGTCTTTATCAGCCATTACTATTTATTCCATCCTATAATCTCATAAATGAGAGCTTTTAACTGTCTGGACTCATATGTCATTGTACTTGTTCCAGTATGCATGCTTACTTCTTCCAGGAGTTGTTCAATAACAGCAGGTATGTTTCTGCCATGAAGTTCACAGTGTTCCAGAAACTGGATACATTCTCAAATAACACTATGACGAAGCATGATTGGTATTTTGATTGTGTGCTTTGACGTGTGTTCTAACAGGGACAAGAAACATCTTTTGGCATAATACCAGGTATCAGTTCCCAGCTTTTTATTATAAGGTTCCAAGCTTTTGATTACTCGAGAAATACCAAAGTCATAATTTCCTTTGGCACAATACAGGGTTCCTATCACCAAATTCACAATGCAGAGATGGTAGATTTTCTTATCAGGGTACTCATAAGAGAGCTGCTCTTCCTCCTTTTCAATCTTCCTCATCAACTCCTCTGCTTCTTCATTCTGACTTGTCATAATATACGACACACAGAGGTTAGCTAACACAATAGCACTGACATTCAGGATGTCATCATAATGCTTCTTAACTGTGGGTTCATAGAAACCAATGCCTTCTTTGTATTTTCCTGCATAAACAGAACATGAGCCACATTCAACTTCCACACATCATGGTCATTACAGAATTCTACAGATTTACGGAAGAGCTTTTCCACCATTGGAAAATTTTCAAGGCTCCAGCAGATTTTTGCCTGGGCCATCAACACGGGAATATACTTTTCAAGGGTGTCATCATACTCATTCACTGCCTTTTTGGTAGCTTCTTCATCTCTATGAAGTCTTGTTTCCTGTACCTGTACGGTGAGTTTCCAGAGGAGGTCAGTCAGTGTTCCTGCTAGCCCATCTAGCTTCACAAAAGCCTCTTCAGGAGCTGTCTGGCAAGTGATCATGGCATCCAGGAAATCATAGAGATAGGGGGTGAGGAACTTGTAAGTTAAATGGGCATTTTCTGCCAGGACATCTGCTGCCAGGTCAAAATACTCATATTTACAGTAGAGCAGCAACAGGTTGCCAAAAGTCTCTGGGGGAAAGGGATTCTGTTGGAGCAAAAACTGAAGCATTTCAAACCCTTCTGTAGGCTTGGCATCCATGTTCATTAGTGCCTGGTTGTGCAGGGTCACAGGGTCCAACTCTTCCTCTGCCCTAGGTGGCATATCAGTGAGGGCTTCCTGAACTGTCTCATAGTTTCTCAGAATGCCAATTTTATGGCTGTCTTGAGGTTGAAGACTTCTACCAGAGCAGTCTGGTGGAGGACTAAGGTGCTACCAGCGCTGCGAACATCAACGCCCTCAGTGGTCATGCCCACACCTAGATCTGGGTGCTGGTGAATGCCACGCTCTATAATGTCGGCAATATGCTTCAGCGCAGAGGCATAGTGCCCGTTGCTGTAATAGGCCAAGGCCAGGCTGTAGGAAAGGTCAGCTTCGTGGCCCCATGCCTGTAGGGCTGCAAAGAACTTGGAACACGCAGCTTCGTACTGTCCCTCCTTGTAGAGCAAACAACCCAGGTTGACCTGGCCATCGGACTCGTCCTCGCCCCCACTTTCTTCTCCCCCTTCCCCACTCAGCAGCTGCTCCACCAGGCTCCTGGCCCCAGGCAGATCGCCCTCGCTGTACTTGATAGCCGCTTGCAGGCGAAGAACCTGGCTGTGGTAGGCGGGGTTGTCCAGCAGAACGGAGGCGACCCGGGTGGCCTCTGGGTAGAGGCAGGCCTTGTACAGGGCCTGGGCCTGGTACAGGCGGTACTGCTCCACGTCCGGGTGCAGCTGGCTCAGCTGCTCATAGTACTCGGCCGCCAGCGCGAACTCCTGCAGGCGGTAGTAGCAGTAGGCCAGCAGCGACAGGCCGGCGCGGCTCCTCGGGCTCTGTTGCAGTTCCCCGCCCAGCAGCTGCACCGCCTCTGCGTAGCGGGCATCCGGGATGAGCCGGTACACGACCGCGGTGAACTCTCCATCCGGGATCTGTGCACCGTTCAGCCCCGCCAGGACCGCCATGACTGTTGGGGGTACTGTTGCCATGGCGACAAGACAACCGGAAGCGGAAGAATGCCGGAGATTACTGCAGATTACGGAGATTACTGCAGAAGGGATCTGTTAAGGATAAAATTGGGTCATTGTCGTGAGTCCCTCAATGTGGTCTTCGGTGACTCTAGACTGTTGAGTGGCGGCCGTTTGAGAGGGAGCGGCAATTTCCAGGCCATTCAGAGATTGAAACTCTCCCTCCCGGCATGCACCGTTCCTGCCGCGCTACTGTTCGGGACTTGGTCGCGCTGCATGCTGGGAGATGTAGTCTCCCTGGTACCGACCCACCAATGTAAGGAACTCAGGGTCACCGCTCTCCCTGCTTGTTCAGGTTGGGGGTGTTTGATCTTTTTGTGTTCTTTCGTCGGGCTCTTGCGCGGCAAAGGAAGGTTCCGGGTCAGATATTCCCGGTGATTTGGAGTCACGTGCACCGTGTGGTTTAAACGAATAGCGTTGTTTCTCTTTGTTTTAGTAAAAGGAAGGAGATGGAAAAGGTGGAAAGGTGGGTTATATTCTTGGAATTCCCCCTGGAAATTGAATAGGTTCTTTTTATGCTCCCTGAAGTTATTGTTTGTAAGAACAAAATCGTGCCGTGAGCAGTTCTTATTTTGGTCGTTTCCAGAGGTTAACGAGAGAATACCCTGTGAATCTTAATTGGTACTGGTAAAGGAGCCATAGTTGACTGTTTAGAAGTAATTAGGCAGATTTTCTTAGGCAGGACTAATTTAGGGCAGGATAAACGTTCAAACACCGTTCTTATCCATGCAAGACCTTCACCTGACCAGCTAGACATGTCAGACCTGACAACATTGCGGAGCTGGAATGTAGAACTACCAGTACAGTAAATCACAGACACAATAGGGAATTACCCAAAACACAGACATGATGGTCTACAAAAGAGCCCAAATCTAGTTAGGCAGTGACTTTTGTCATTTAAAGGTCCTTGTGACCTTAAAAAGTTGAGATGGTAATCAGAATTCATGACCAAATACCTACAACCCTCCACTCTTAGCTCATGGTTTGCATTGTAATACATGTTTTCTCTTAAGGCACCTTTTCTTTCTAATACATTTTGTCTTAACCTGCACTTTGAATTCACTGTGAAATTCTTTTCTGTTGCAAAATCAAGGACCCATGGAACAACACAACACACCCCACCTGGCATCACTGAAAGAGAATCTCCTGCTCTCCTTTTCCTTAACAACAAATATTGCTGAGTGTGTGCTTGCTTTTACACTTGGCTCTATCCAGTGTGCTGGTGTTCTAGCTTTCTCAACGTTTCTCTAGAAACGTTGGAGAAATGCATGACCCCATCTATTCTGTGGGGGTATATGCAAATCTAAAATGTGCTGCTTTCCCTATGGATTTTTCCACTTCTCTTAACTAAAGTCAGTCAGTCCATGACGTATGGATGTACGAGAGACAGAGATGCTCAGCTTGAACTTGTCAGGCTTGTAATGATATTTTTGGATATTGAGGTAATAAAATGTGGGTTTTCTTTTGGATAAAATAAAAAGAGATTGCCTACACTTTTTATTTCAGATTCTTAATTTGAAGATTTCTATGCTGATTTACTAGATTGTACAATAAATCACCTGGGTATTCTTTTGTTCTTTGTAATTTCGTTCCTTGGAATAGATGCTGCAGGTTCATGTTACTGTCTTGGGACCATTTTTGTATAATTAAAAAAATTTAATAGTGCCCATGATGGAGCTGTGAAAAACTAGGGGCTTAATTATCCTATAAAATTATGTAGGATCACTAATTTTTAACAAATACCTATAGATTAAACTAATCTGAAAACCATTTTCTCTCAAATTCAATGTTTCCAGGCCAGTTTAATCTAAAAGTATGCTTTTTTTCTTGACTATATATATATAGTCAAGATTCAGGGAAGTAGACAAGATAGCAAAATACAAAATTGGCTTATCCCAGTGACATAGTCGAAAACTGTGTAGTTTGCAAAAATAAGAATAATAGGGATAATTTATTAGCATGTATCATACACAGTACACTGCTGGTCTTTCATAGGCTTTCATGATTTCCATTGGCCTCACTACCACCCAACAAGAGGTAATTCTTACCACTAGGAATCTGGGTTGGGGGTTAAATTGAAGTGTAGGCAATCTCTTTTTATTGTATCCAGAAGAAAATTCAGATAAGCAGTACAAGTCAAAGCATATCTTTGCTATGTAATTCAGTGTAATAATTCAGTGTAAGTAACTCATCTGACTCAGTAATATTGCTGCTCATAAATCTTATCAATATATGAATTTTGGAGCCAACATCAACCATATTGCAAGGCATTTTGTTAAACTACCTACATATATCTTTCTAATAATATCCCTCCTGTATTCTGCATATTACAGATGGCTCAGAAATATTAATTAACTTGCCCAAGATCATCCAGCTAGATAGGAAGCAGCTGAGCCATAATATTCGGAGGTAAGTTTTAGTAGGAAATAGTAACTGATGGAGTAACTAATCTATCATTGATGGGCCCAGTTTTAAAGGAATGTTAGTGTCTTGCTTTTTTTTTTAAATTGTTAATTTCCCATTAAAACAAACAACCACCTTGGTTTGGGCAATAGAAATTTGAACTTTCTGGACTAAGTTGTAGCAGTGAGCAGGTGTTAGGAAGTGATTAATGGGGGGTGATTGCATGTTAATAACTAGAAAGAGACTTTAGTAGGTATCTGAATGCTATAGTATAAAGCAACTGACTTCATATACTCATAAATTCTCTCTTCCTGAAAAGTTTGCCACAGTTGTACTCTTCTTGATGAAAGAAGCTCTTACTGCATCAATTCCAAGAAAGGGACAAATTGCACGCATTTTAGGGGGCTGAGTGTAGCTCTGAACCATGAAAGATCACCAGAAAAGGCTGCTGAGGAAGGTCACTATAGCCCTATTTCAAGGCTTCTTCCTGCCCAATCTCCATCTACAGCCCTATTCACTATTCAACCTAGGAATGTCCCTGGGTTGAGGGATGCTATCTAATGCTGCTCAAAAATCAAGGAGTAGGGGTCTTCTTTATGCTTACCTGATTGACACCTGTCCCTTAGAAATAATATCTGAAAGGCCCAATATTTTAGCATTCTTATATATTGATCTGTTACATTAAGATGCTGCTAAATCAAGGTAAGATGACAACATGGAAATGGGAAATTGCCTTTTATATCTTTAGTCTGACTCTGTTTTACAGAACTGTATTTGTATCATGAAAGCATTCACCTTCAAATGGCTTCTTGCAAATGTATGAAAAATAAAAGGACTATCTGCTCTCCTCCAAATTTCTCTGATCCCTATAGGAATCAGTTAGAATTCCCTTTGTGTTGATACCTGAGCATGGTAGCTGAAGTGGGCAGGATAGAGGCCATTCTGTGTCTTTCTCCTTATTTCATGTGATGCTCCAGAGGTCTGGATTGAAAAAAAACCGGACATTTGGCTTAGACAGATGGAGGGCAGAGTCATTTTCAAAATGAAATGAGTGCACAAATCACTCTGCGAAACTGGCATGACTGTCACTGCTTCTGTGATAGACCAACTTTTATTTGGTCTCTGATAGGTAGTTGGGGAATAGATTAGTTTTGGGAGCAGAGGAAGTAAAAGGTAGCCTTTTAATTAATGATAGAAATTCTGGAAAGCAACAAACAGTGTGGAGTATTATAAAATATCATAAAGGATTATTTTGCTTATAGCAAAATCTTGAAAAACTTGAGCATATATCAAAAAGTAACTCTATAATACTATTTCCAGCAAAAGGAAAGCATTTGGTGTTTGCATTACAATGACTTAGTGCCTCGTTTAAGGAATTTAGCTTTCAGGAAATGTTTTAGGACTCAGGATGGATTTTGCTGAATAAGCAGAAGCATGTTTACTGTGTAAAAGAATTCCATTTAGGCAAGTGTACAGGATCAAAAAGGATGATGTTTGGTTTTTAACATGTTTATGTTTCTGCCTACCAAAATATGAGATGATCAAATGTATGTTCTACTTGGCAGTTTCTTTTTAAACTAGTTGGTAATAATTGTTTATTTGTTTTGTTAACACAATCACTTCTTGTTGGTGAACATTGTTTATTTCTTGGTATTTCAGTCACAGCTATGGTCAAACATCTTCCTTGATAAAGGAAAGCTTTCTGCAAAACCATTTTCTGTTGTTATTTCTGTCTCCCTTCATTCCAGGGAATTTTCTTCAGGATGCTTGGGATGCTCAGTTTCTTCCTTTCCTGGGAGTCCAGATTGATTTTTCCTCCTGTGCATTCATTAATGATGCTAGGACTGAATTCTACTAATACCTCCCTTATCTTCCTCCCTCTCCCACTGGTAAACAGGGAAGAAAAGAGATAAATTACTGCCAAATTTGTAATGTAGTTGACTGAGCTTTGGGATTATTTGTTCAATTTTTAAAGAATTTTGAAAACACTATGCCAAGTCAACACTTGGAAACATTTATGCTCAGATGGGGAAAACTTTAACCTCATTGTGAGATTAACTTTTTTCCTTGGGTAGTTATATGTCTATTCATATTTTAGATGGTGATATATTTTATTCTTGAATATGCCTCACTTTTGATCAAATCATTTTGGTTGTGGTTTTATGGTATATGGTTGGCATGTGTTTTGTCCCCATTAAATCTCATGTTGAAATTTGATCACCAGTGCGGCAGTGTTGGGAGGTGTTTGGATCATGGGGGTAGATCCCTCATGAATGGTTTGGTGCTGTCTCATGGCAGTGGGTGGGTTCATGCTTTCATGAAACTGAATTAGTTCTCATGGAAATGGATTATTTCCCACATGGGTGGTATCCCACAGGATACCGCTTGGGATTTGCCTCTTTGTACACATACACTTTTCCTTTGACACCATCCACAAAATGAAACAGCACAAAAGCCCCTACCAAAAAACAAGTAGAGGATAGCACCAAGTTCCTTGTACTTCTCTGCCTATAGCACTATGAATTAAATAAACTTCTTTTCTTTATAACTTACCCAGCTCCAGGTATTTTGTGTAACAGCACAAAACAGACTAAGGCAGAGAATTGGTACCAGGGAGTGGGGTTTACTTTGCAGATTCCTGAAAATGTGGAATTGGCTTTGGAAATGGGTAATGGAGTAAAAGTTGGAAGAATCTGGAGGATGAGCTGGCCAGGAAGAGACTGTATTGCAGTGAACAAAGCATTAAGGGCAATTCTGGTGAGGGCTCAGGAGAAGACAAAAAGATGAGGTAAAGTTTGGAACTTTTTCGAGATTGACTAAGTGATTATGACCAAAATGCTGATAGAAATGTGAATAGTAAAGGCCAAACTGATGAAGTCTCAGATGGAAGTGAAAAATATTTTATTGGAAATTGAAATAAAGGCCATTCTTGTTATACAATTACAAATAACTTGGCTGCATTGTGTCCCTGCATTGTGTCCTTGCCCTAGGGGTTTATGGAAGGTAGTTGAGTGATGGTCTAGTATATCTGGTGGAAGAAATTTCTAAGCAGCATCAGCATGATTACTTTTAACAGCTTATACTCAGTTACAGCTGCAAAGTAAAGAACTAAAGGTAGAATTTATAATTAAAAGGGAAGCAATGTGTAAAAATTTGGAAAATTTTTTGCAGCCTGGCCATGTGGTAAAGAATGAAAGAGCATTTTCAGGAGAGCAATCCAAGGGGTACAGTTAAGAGACCACCTGCTAAAGAGACTAGCATGCACAAAATGGAGCAAGTGCTAGGCATCAGGACAATGGGGGAAAGGCCCAGTATAGTTCCAAGGGATAAGCCTGGGGTGCTTTCCACAGGATTGTTGTTCAGGGCCATGTCAGAACGCTGTTCCCTGCATCCTGGCTGAAGACCCAAGCTGTAAGTCTTGGTGGCATCCGTGTCCATGTGGTCCTAATTTTGCAGGCATGCAGAGTGCAAGAGTGGTAGATACATGACATCTTCCATCTAGATTTCAGAGGATGTATCAGAGGGGAACCAGGCAGACTTGTCAAAGGGGCAGAGCCACTACGAAAACTTCTGCTAAGGCAATTCTGAGTGGAAATGTGCAGTCAGTACTGCCACAGAAATGTCTTACTAAAGCAATGTCTAGGAAGTCAGGGAACAGGACCAACGTTGGGACCTCAAAACTATAGAGCTATTGGCAGAATGCAGTGCCTTCCTAGAAAAGCCACAAACATTTAGAGCAGCCATGTATGCTGCACCCACAAAGCCAGTGAGGCAGGGAACCACCCCTCACATCAGTGTGCCCAGGAAGTGGTGCATGAAGTAAAAGACCAGGCAGGAGCTTTAAGATTTTATGTCGTTTTCTGGTCCTGCCTTCTTAGATGACAAAGAAAAGAAAAAACAATGATCATGCCAAAAAGGGCTGCGGTCACGTGCAACCCATTCGCGGCACTAACTGTGCCTGATGGTGCCCAAGGATAAGGCTGTTAAGTTCATCATTCGAAACAATAGTGAAGGCTGCAGCTGTCAGGGACATTTCTGAAGCAAGTATCTTCAATGCCTATGTGCTTCCTAAGCTGTATATGAGCTGCATTACTGTATCAGTTATGTCATTCACAGCAAGATAGTTAGGAATTGGTCTCGTGAAGCCGGCAAGAACCGAACATCCCCACCCCGATTTAGACCTGTAGGTGCTGCTCCACGAACTCGACCAAAGCCTATGTAAGAAGCTGAGTCCTTAAGAACTGAAGAACAACTATCTTCTGGGGGTGGGGGAAATATGGAGATTATATTATTTTAGGCTTAAACAACTATGGACCAAAATTATGTATGTATGTATGCATTTATAGTTAGGGTCTCACCCTGTCTCTCCAAGCTGGAGTGCAGTGATACAATCATGGCTCACTGTAGCCTCCACCTCCTGGGCTCATGCAATCCTTCCACCTCAGCCTCCAGAGTAGCTGCTGGGACTGACTATAGGTGCATGCTACCATGCCCAGCTAATTTTTTTTATTTTCTGTAGAAACGAGGTCTTGCTATGTTGCCTAGGCTGATCTTGAACATCTGTGCTCAAGCAATTCTCTCACTTCACCCTCCAAAAGTGCTGGAATTACAGGCGTGAGCCACCAAATTATTATTAATAGTAATATTAAGTTAAACATTTGCCACTCAGGAGTAGATTTTCTCCTGACACCTCAAATGTTAATTCCTAAGAATGCCTGATAAACTCTAGAATGTGGAAGGACAATTATCTGGCATAAATTAGTGTCTTTATTAAACCTGCTTCTTTAGGAAACGAAAGTTTCAAGTTAAATAGTTTATTCTGTTCATTAAACAAATTAGTGAATGCTTACTTCACCCAAGACATTGTGCATTGTGGAGGATCCAGAACTTTTAAGAATGTTACAGTTCAGAGGGATTCTACAAGTACATAAATAAATAAATAAATAAATAAAAACTTAAAGGGTTTCCTCTAAGATTGGAAACAGGGCAATAATGTCCACTATCCATCACTCTTATCCAAAACAGTACTGAAAGTTCTGAGTACCATGAGGCAAGAAAAAGAAATAAAGTACATATACATTAGAAAAAAAAAATCACAACCCAGATAATGTTGGCAGTGCCTCATGAGTGATAAAGTCAGACACAGAGGTTCAGAGTTGTGGTGAAAACAAACCCTCACTTGGCTAGAGCAGTGATATTCAGCCATAATCAGATAACCTTGCCGCCTCTTTTATACAAATATTTTCTAAGGCTCTCTTTACTATTTTGAAATGAAACTCATATGTAATATATAATATCTCATACACATAATTTATTTTCTTCTTCTTTTTTTAAGTCTCAAGTTCACAAACTGATTAATCATAATCCTTAGTCATTGACACACTTTCGTTATTGGTTCATGCATGCTTCTCTTCCAGTCTTTTATTGGTTTGTTTAGTTAATACTAATAATGTAAAAGGCTGGGTGTGATGGCTCATGCCTGTAATCCCAGCACTTTGGGAGACCAAGGCAGGAGGATTGTTTAAGCCCAAAGTTCAAGACCAGCCTAGGAAACATAGTGAGAGCTCATCTCTAAAAAAAAAAATAAAAATAAGCTGGATGTGGTGCCATGAACCTTTAGTCCCAGCTACTTGGGAGGCTGAAGCAGAAGGATCTCCTGAGTCTAGGAGGTTAAGGTTGTGGTGAGCCATCATCATGCCACTGCACTCCAACCCAGGCAACAGAGTGAGACCCCAAACTCAAACAACAATAGTAATAGTGGTAGTAGTAGTAGTAATAATAATAATGATGATGATGATGATGTGACAATCACCAGTGAAGTCTTCACCCAAAATAATAGATAAGACATTTGTTATGATCTATATCTGATTCTAGAGATTTCTCCCAAACCATCCTCCTGTTTCCCATATCCTAGTAACCATCATCCTAAATCTTGTTTTTGTTTTATCGCTTCCTTTTCATGTAGTTTCATTGTATTTATATGAATTTATTGAACATGTTTTTATTGCAGTTGTTTTAGCATATACTTTTTTTACTGAATGTTATTCATCTGTTGCATGTGTCATTGTGTCATTGCTTTTGACAACTATATTGTATACAATTGTGTGAATTTACTCATCCACTATGCTATTGATGGGCATTTGGGTCGTTTCTAGGTTTTTGCTGTTCTGAAAAGTGCTGGTAGGGACATTTTTATATATGTCTTTTGATGTCCTTATCCAAGAACTTTTCTTGTATGTAAGTGGAATTATTGTATCATTAGAGTATTTGTATTCATTATAGTATTTTATTCAAATACTCTGTTAATATTAGTATTTGGCACATATAACTAAACTGTTTTCTACAGTAGTTACCCTAATTTACCTTCCCAGCAGCAGTGTATAAAAGAATCTGCAAATTCACATCCTTTCTAACACCTGCTATTGCCAGGATTTGTGTTTATTGGCCGTATATACTTTCTCTTTTGTGAAAAACCTGTTCTTGTCTTTTGCTGACTTTTCTGATGGGTTGTTAGTGCTTTCCTTATTGATTTGTAAGAGTTCTTTGTATACTTTTTATACTAGTCCTTTATCAGGTGTGTGAATTACAAACGTCTTCTAGTTTTTTATTCAAGGTAAAGCACTTAATTTTAGCATTTAATATAGTGAAGCCTATTCATCTTTTCCTTTATAGTCAATACTTTTTATATCTTGCTTTAAAACTTTTTCTTACTTTATGTCTGAAGAATACGTGTATTTTTTTTTTACAATTTTTTCTGCATTTTTAAACTTTTATTCCATTTGGAGTTGATTTTTACATGTGATATGAGATAGAGAATTGTTTTAATTTTTTTCAAATAGGTAACCATTTTTTCTCAGCTCCATTTATTGAAAAGTCTTTCTGTCATATGCAAAGCTCCCTGTATCCATAGGACTGTTTCTAGGCTCTCTATTCTATTGCATTGTCTTAACTTCCTTAGATCCATCATAAATCCTAATATCTGATTGGGCAAATCCCCCTGTACTTTCCTTTTTCAGAAGTAAAGTAGCACAGCTATTCTTGTTTCTTCATTTTTACTTCCATACCTAATTTAAAAAATCAACATAATGCTCCTACTGTAATATAAAGAATAAATAAAAGAAAAATGAGTTATAGTAGTATAGTATGTAGTTTTAATATGTATAATACTAGATCAAGACAGTATCAGAAAAAAAAAATATTCAAAATGCTCCCTAAGTGTAGTGCAGCTCCCATTCAGAGCTGAGAGCTGAAAGATATCATAGAGAAGATAGCATATGAGGTGAACCTGAAAGGATGGTGAGGTGAACCTGAAAGGATGGGTAGGATTAAAGCTGAAAGATGAGAGAGAGAGAGAGAGAGAATGTCACTGCAAAAGGATGGGTAGGATTAAAGCTGAAAGATGAGAGAGAGAGAGAGAGAGAGAGAGAGAGAATGTCACTGCAAGTTGTGTTTGAGAATGTTCATTCTGATGAAGTTGGAATTAAGCTGGATTTTTTGTTTTTGTTTTTGTTTGTGGGGAACTGGTGCAGGCCAAGGCTAGTTAATACCTGTATCACCATCCCTTAGACTGGTGTAGTTCAGCACACCTGCTTTCTTTTGATTAAATCATCCAGAGACTAAATTAAGTTCTGAGAACATAAACCAATAAACCAAAGCAATAAATTCAGCTTTAATAAAAATGAAACAAGTTTCCCACATTTCACTTTAAGCTGTAACTTTATTAAGTACATTTACATTGTATTTTATTAAGTGCATTTTTAATAACATTTTTTTCAACTGTATTCCCTATCGTTTCACTCTGCCTCTGTGGATGGCTTAGATCTTTCTTAAAATAAAATTTGGACTTTTAAGGCATGATTGTGGTTCCCCCAAAAAGTCAAATAGTAGAAAAGAGCCTCTACTTGTTATATGACTCGGCTGGTCTAGTTGAGAATTGTGTTCTTCTTTAGGTAGGGATCTCCAGGCTGCCTTTTACTCTGTTGACTTTACAGGTAGGTAGTAGGGGGAAGGGAGCTATTCATTTATGCATCTAGTAATCACTTTCTTTGAGTTTAAGTATCTAACTAACAATTATCTTTAAAGGTGGAATAGGCATGTAGTGGATTATGCCTGTAATCCCAGCACTTTGGGAAGCTGAAGCAAGAAGATTGCCTGAATCCAGGAGAAATTCAAGACCAGCCTGGGCAACATGGTGAGACCTCCTCTCTACAAAAAAGAAAAAAGATGGAATAGCTAGTTTTTTGTTTGTTTGTATGTTTGTTTTAAGCTATTTTAGACAATCAGTAGCACAACGGTGTCAGGCCCTCCTTGAAAGTCTCATAGCTATTTTTGATGTTGGAGAAGGAGGTTCAGGTTATGTGTTTCCTAGTATAAAAAACCATGTAAATTTGTAAAGGTCTCTGAGCCTGACTCTAAATATACTATCTCTGAAGATTTTCAATCTTATCTAACCCAGACATTCACTGTACCCAAGTCATACTCTCCCATGATATTTAAATTATACTTTTAAAATTGTTAATGTATTCCAGGATTCCTCTACCATAGGGTTGCCAGATCTTGCAAATAAAGCTACAGGATATCTAGTATAAATGTATAAGTATATTCATGACATACTTATATTAAAAAGTCATTTTTTTGTTATCTGAAGTTCATATGTAACTGAGTATCTAGTATTTTATCTGGCAACCCTACTCCACCTCAGATTTCTCAATTCTACTGAATTCTTGATTTCTCTTCCATCTCTCTTCTCATGGGGTATCTCTTCTCTAGGTCTCATAACTATAGAAATATGGAAGACACTGCTTTTCCTTACTTTCTTCCAAACACCATTACTACCAGTCACCGAGTAGGAATAACATTAGGGGAGGAGGTATATGTGAGAATAATTATGTTAAGGAAGAGCCATAAAAACCATATCTTTTATCCCAGGTACAGCATATAGCTGCATGGAAAAAAAGATCTTCGGTTTATTTGGGTGACTATATATGTAACACATTTTGATATATTGAACTAATTAATAACTGGATTCATTAGTTAATAATGATCTTCATTATTTTAAAACCTATACCCTGGAAATTTCTATAAATGAATTTGAGTATTCCATCAAATGAATTTAATTCAGTCCCTTTTTGTATAAGACTTGTATCCATGGCAAAATAAATAACTTTATGCTGAAAAGGGGATACTTCTTTTTTAAAAAAATAATATATTATTTATTATAGAGTTGTGAGGTACAAGTGACATTTACTGCATAAGTAGGAGATTGGTTATTTCCATTCCAAAAAGTCCATCTGCCCTATCCCACACTGTGAATTTTTCACTCACTTTTTCACCTTCAGTCATGGCTTGCCCACTCTCCTGTTGAGTCATCTCTTATCACCTCTACTCCTCTCTTATAGTTTGTCTGCATTCCCAGGTGCCTTCTTCCTCCAGCACTGCTCCTGGAAACTCAAAAATTCTTCTCACTTTATAAACCTTCTTGTCTTAGCCAGCCCAGGCCCCAAGGACCTTCTTGCTATAGCCAAAGTGGCTTACCAAAGTGTGTTGGTAAACAAAAGATGAGTCTCCGTCAGGTAAATTCTGCTACCAGCTCCTAAAACAACATTTTCCCTCTCCCCTACTGTTACTAATGGAGAGATAAAGATGGGGATTAAAATGCCAGTTGAACCAGGAGGGAGAAGAATGGAGCAGCCCTCCAAGGTCCTGAGGCTTAATTTTGAGCCACAGTAGAAAGAGGGTGAAGATTAGAAGCTCATGAAACTGCTCGAGAGACTTCATGGGGCATGGATGGAGATGCCTGAGCCAGGTAAGCAGGCAAGGTTCTGAGGGGACGGAAGGAGGCCTTTCTCTAACCTTTCCTTACTTTTTTCTGGTACCTGGAAACAGGGGAAATCTTGTGGGCACCCAGAGACAGATATTGGCATCCTTCTACTGAGCAGTATCCTTCAGGATGAGTTATATTACAGCTGAGAGAGAACCACTACAGAAGCAGAATGGGGAACCGCTGTTCACAGGCTGGTTTGTGTACCCCGACGATGCTGCCTTTTAGGTCCCCCAAGAGTAGCAAGGAGAGACTCTAACAAAAGAGCCAAAAATGACAAAAGAGAGGCCAAATGGGAGACCACACTTGGTTGGTTGGTCTATGGAAGAGACATTACTTAGCTGGACCTTGAAGGATGACTCAGAAGCCAGCCTCACTTTAAGAAGTAGCATCTGTTATAAGACAAGTGCATGCATATATGATTTTGTAGTATTGTTGTCACTAGCTAATGTGGTATAAAGACAACGACTTCCTGCCAAAGAAACAATTGCAGTGCTTCTAGTAGATGATGATAGACTTCTCTCCCCCTGTTGGCAACAGATAGGTTAATAATGTTGATAGTTTACAAATGAGAACACTTGAGAGAACATGAGGATAAAGCTAGCCCATTGAGACAGTGACCATTAGTTGTGTTAGTTCATTCCACCTTATGGAATCTAGGACTATACACTTTTTATTGCCCACCCTGCTATGTCTTCAAAAACACACCTCCCCCAGAAGGAAAACAAGCAAATGAACAAATTGAACCGTCACCAGTACGGAAAAAGAAAAATGGCCACCAAGACCTGCCCCTGAGGGTTGCAGAAGGAAAGAGTCTGTCTTCTCTCTCCGTAGAGCCGCATTCATTACAGCTGGTCAGGGTGATTCCATCCCTCTATCTTAGAATCTTAGCAAGGTGTGTGGAAGTAAAAGCTGCCAGCTCCCAGCTCTGGGTGGCCACACAAGAGGCAAATCCATTTGGCGGGTGGACATTTTTAAAGCCTGTCACATATGTTAGCTATTTTTATGGCAATTAAATTGTTGAGGGATCTGTACAATAAAACCTTTCACAATAAACCATGTGGAAAATCATCTAATCCAACCCCTGGAGGTCAAAAGCCACAGTAACGTGTTTCTTTATACCATGAAGAAGAATGAAGACTCTTTAGACAGCTTGCTTTTTCCTCTTTTCTTTATAGACTGGTGCTGCAGGTTTGGAGTAAAAAATAAATTGTGTGAAATGGCAGCAGCAAGGCAGGGGAGTGGGGAGCCCCCCTTGCCAAGTTGAATCTAGGGAATGTCTGCCAGTGACTTCCAAAGCAGCATTGTTTCTGTGCCACCTTTTGCCATCCTCAGGAAGTAGATATTATTTTTAAGAAATATAAAGGGGAAAACAAGAGATATAGTTACGTGATACTTTCTTCCAGGACGGGGAGGTAAGGCTCGTATGTCAAAACAGGATTTCACAGTGAAAGGGCTTGGTGTTTAAAAAGAGATATTAAGATTATGTTTATTGAGTCATATGCATAGAATATATACATAGCATGTATGCATAGCTTTCAGAGCATTGGGGGACCTCTGATTTTCTCCTGAGAAAATACAGTGGTGTAATTGAAAATAAATGCTTCTAAAATTTCTAGAACACATTTTTACAAGCTTGCATTTTGAGAATTTAAGCATGTCATTTAGCTATATGAGAGATTAGAAAATCGTTATAGTCACAAGAAGTCTCTGGGCCAGAAAACATTTGAAGTTTCTCAGTAATTTCTGAAAAATAACAAGTTAAGTTTGCTTATCAACGTTTGAGGTTCTTTTTGAAAACAGCTATCATTCAAATTTATTTATTTTATAGACCTAAATGGTGTCTATAAAAATAGACTAAAATAGATCTTTTTTTTTTTTTTTTTGAGTTGGAGTCTCATTCTGTCACCCAGAGTGGAGTGCAGTGGCACGCTCCTGGCCACCACAGCCTCGACTTGCTGGGCTCTGGTGATCCTTCCACCTCAGCCTTCCAAGTAGCTGGAACTACAGTCGTGTGCTACCATGGCCGGCTAATTTTTGATTTATTTTAGAGATGAGGTCTTACCAAGTTGTCCAGGTGGGTCTCAAACCCTCGGGCTCAGGCAATCCACTCACCTCGGCCTCCCAAAGCGCTGGGATTACAGGCTGAGCCACCTAGCCCAGCCTTAAAATAGACTTCTAATGATGTTTACATGCCATTCAATCTTTTTATCTTTTCTACCATAGTTCTTTTAAAAATTGAGACTAAGAGCCGGGCTCGGTGGCTCAGCCTGTAATCCTGCACTTTGGGAGGCTGAAGTGAGTGGATTGCCTTAGCCCACGGGTTCGAGACCCGCCTGGGCAACTTGGTGAGACCTCATCTCTACAATAAATCAAAAATTAGCTGGGCGTGGTATCGTGTGCCTGTAGTTCCAGCTACTTGGAAAGCTGAGGTGGAAGGATCGCCGGAACCCAGCAGGTTGAGGCTGCGGTGGCCGGGAGTGGCCACTGCACTCCAGTCTGGGTGACAGAGTGAGACTCTAACTCAAAAAAAAAAAAAAAAAAAATTGAGACTAAGATTACATCTGAACAGAATGAAATGCGTGGTTAGAACTGTTTAAATAGAAAGAATAGCGCTGACAGTGACAATCATAATACCCTCAGATCTCAAATGACTGAGAGACAGTGTCACTCTCATTCTCACTGTGTGATGGTCTAAGTTCTGCCTGAGGAAGGAAATAGGTGTTCAGGTCATGCTCAGTGCCCTTGTGTGTGAACCCAGGCCAGTTCTGGATGGATGAGAGTATGTGGACTGTGTTTTGACTGCCTCATTCTAAAACACCTTCACAATGAGGTTCATCTTATTACAGAATTATTTCTGATTAACAGAGCATGTGCAGATAAAACAGCTGATCAAAGAATCAACATTTCACTTCTCAGTTGTTGAGTGTGATCCCAGGAACCTACACTGTACCTTTTTCAGAACCAATCTACTAGGCTGGATCTTAGAGAATATCTGGCACAAACCTCACATTTTACAGGCAACAAAACTGAAGTTCAGAAAGGTGGAGGTGACTTCCACATTCAACAAATGAGGGCACGAACCAAGGTCACCTGAATTCAAACTCCAGGTCTTCCCCTAAATAGTTGTATTATTTGCTACTGATTGACTTTGAACTTGCTTATTCTATAAAATGAAGGTATTGGAGAATTTAATTGATTTCCATCTTGATTCCAACTTTGTTCCTTTCTTTCCACTCTATTGTATCTTTTATTTCATCCATCCATCCATCCATCCATCCCATACTAAGGAATGATTGCTTGGAAGCAGCTGCCCAGTGATCATATTTTTCTGCCTGTGTCCCTTTTCCTCTCACCCCTTGCCTCTAGCTAGGGTCAGTTTTTACCAATGGGAGTGATTGGAAGAGAAGCATGTCACTTTCACGTAGAAGTGATTAGAAAGTAGATGTGTCATTTCCATCCTTTCTTTCCCATCTGCTGACTGGAATAGAAGGACTCCAAGCCCTAGAGGATGGTGAAGCCACAGGACAGAAGGGAAGCCACAGAACAGAGTCTCAAATTACTCCATGAAAGGCTGCCTGTTGAATAACTACACTGGACTGTTATGTATAAGAAATAAACTTTCATGTCTTAATTTGTATTGTTGTTGTTAAAACTTCTAGCATTACCCTGACTACTGAGTCAGGCAACAGACACTTACTGAATGCTTACTATGTGTGTGGCATTATGCCTGGTAATAGGAATCCATCAGCGAACAACACACAGTTTCTGCCTTCAAGGAGTTCAGTCTGGTAGAAGAAGACAGTTGCAATACAGTGTTATAAGCACCATGATAAACATGGGATGCTGTGAGAGACCATACCCTTGAATATTTCAGGAAAGACTTCTAGCGGGGTAGCCTTTAAGTCAAGTATGGAACAGTGGTGGAATGGTGTTAAAGAATGACTGTTTGTGCCCCCTGTCCCGAAGAAAAATGTTGAATCTTGAATCCTAACCTCTCAATGTGATGGCATTTGGAGATGGGGCCTTTAGAATGTAATTAGGGTTAGATGAGGTCATGACAATGGGTCCCTTATAAGAAGAAAATCTCCCCGCCCCATGTGAGGACTCAGCAAGAAGGTACCCATATACAAGTTAGAAAGAGAGCACTTACCCAAATGTGACCACGTTGGCACCCCAATCTCAGAATTCTAGCCTTCAGGATGTGAGAAATAAATTCTGTTGTATAATCCACCCAATCTATCATATTTTGTTATGGCAGCCCAAGTTAGGACAGATGGGTATTTCTTCCCAAAGGAAGCAACTTTTGCAAAATCCCAGATATAAGAGAGAACAAGATTTATTTAAGGAGCTCTGGGGTTACAGATGAGGAAGGAGAGCTACTCTGAGGTTAGATCTGAAGGGAGAACCTCACATCACACCGAGGCCTTTGAATAAGCTTCCCAGGAGATGGCTTCTGTCATTCACAGCCTTGCAGTGGCACCTGCGAATGATAGAATGAGCTTTGGGACCTGTAGGCATGGTCCAAAGATTAGTCAGATAGAGAGAGAAGTAAGGAATTGGCTTACAAATGGTACGAGAGGGATCTGTAGTCTCTTTAACAAGGAAGACATCTACATGCTATCAGCTTGTAGATCAGTTGAATTTGACACAATTTAGCAGCAAAGAGAAAAGATAAGCAGCTCTGAAAAACACAGTTCACTCAGCAGTAACTTTGTTAAGCAGGCCTGTCTTCAACTCTCAGGTTCATGGAAATGGCTTCGAGTTGGCAGTAAAAACAAGTGCTTAAGGGCCACAGAGGACTTTGGGTCTAACACTAATGAATTCTTCATCCCAGAGAGAGAAATCATTATTTGCATCGTGATTTCTGACTTGGCACATAACTATAGGGATAAATCAGAAATCTCCTAACCCATTTTCCAATGAGCATCATTTGGTGGGCTTTTTAAATTGCCTTTATTCTAAGGTCTTTCCTTACACTCAAGTCTTCACAAAAGAGGGAAGAAAAAAACAGAGCCTCTCTTCTCCCAAACCTTGTCTAATCCTTTCATAATTCAAGATCACAGAGCTGCTGTAAAAACCCAGCCTCAATGTTGTGCTTATTTCCGGTGTGCTTGGCCGAGCAAGCAATTCCATTTACCAGCACTCCAGCGAACATGTGGTGATAAATAAAGCTGCCACCCTCGGCTTGCCCACTGTGTTTAAAATGACACATTGGACAAGTGGGTCTCTATTGCTTCCACTTTTTTCATAAAAAGGCTAAACATTGTCTGCAAATGCAGTAAATCTTAATTTCTAACATAAACTCCAAATACGGGGAAAAAAAATCATAGGCTAGTTTAGACCAAAGTGGATTTGATGATCAGATAGATGGTGAGGGCCAGAATACTAAAGAGATAAAGCAATCTGAAAACTCATTCTAGTTGAGTTTTGGAAGGGTAGAGTTTGTCCTTTTCTCTCCTTGAAGCAAGCTTGCCTTCTCACAGAGCAACTTTATGGGAAACTGAAAACACAAATGCCAAGTCAACATTTTTAAATGCCAAATTTCTAACTACAGATCCCCAGAATTTAAAACTGCCCTTTTGTGATCAAATCACAACTGACCTCAAAGAAATACAAAAAAGTATCAGAGATTACTATGCACCCCTGTATGGAAACAAACTCAATAACCTAAACGAAATGGAGGACTTCCTGACATCACACAACTTCCCAACGTTGAAACAAAAAGACATTGACACTAAATAGACCAATAACAACCCAGAAAATCGACTCCATCATAAGAAAACTACCTACCAAAAAAAGCCCTGGACCAGGTAGCTTTCCAGTGGAATTCTATGAAACATACAAGGAGGAGCTGGTACCCATCTCACTGAAAGTACTATAGGCAATTGAGAAACACAGAACTTTCCCTAGATCATTTTACAAAACTAACATTACACTGATACCCAAACCAGATAAAGGCCCAACAAGATTCTAGCAAATTGGATCCAACAACACATCTCAAAAATCATCCACCATGCCAAGGAGGCTTCATCCTCAGGATGCAGGACTGGTTCGATATCTGCAAGAATATAAATGTAATTAAATACATCAACAGATGTAAAAACAAGAGCCACATGATTATATCATTAGATACGGAAAAGGCTTTTGATAAAATCCAGCATCCTTTCTTGATAAAAACCCTTGAACATCTAAGCATAGAAGGAGCATACCTAAAAATAGTAAGTGCCGCCTACGATAGACCCACAGCCAGCATATTGCTAAATGGACAGAAAAACTGGACTAAGACAAGGTTGCCCATTCTCACTCCTCCTGTTCAACATTGTATTGGAAGTGCTAGCTAGAGCAATTGACAAAATAAGGAAATAAGGGGTATCCAAATAGGAAAAGAGGAAGTTAAATTACCCCTTTTTGTAGACGATATGACCCTGTACTTTGAAAATCCAAGAGAACTTGTCAAAAACCTCCTTGCACTGATAAAGGACTTTGGCAGTCTCAGGGTACAAAATAAACGTGCAATAGACAGTTGCATTCTTTTACACCAACAACAAACAGGCAGATAAATAAAAGCACAAGTGCACTCACAATAGCCACACACACACAAAAGTGAAATACCTCAGTATCTTTCTAACCAGAGAAGTGAAAGATCTTTGCAATGAAAACTACAAAACACTGCTCAAAGAAATCCAAGAAGACACAAACAAATGGAAAAATATTCCATGCTCATGGATTGGAAGAATCAACATTGTTAAGATGTCCATCCTACCAAACGCAATCTATAGATTGAATGCAATACCCATTAAATTTCTAACATCATTCTTCTCAGACCTGGAAATGACAATACAGAAATTCACATGGAAACATAAATGACCACGAATAGCCAAAACAATTCTCAGGAAAAGAAACAAACTGGGAGGTATCACACTTCCAGGCTTTAAACTTTACTATAAGGCTACAATAATCAAAACATTCTGGTATTGGTACAAGAACAGACATATAGACCAATGGAACAGAATAGAGATTCCAAAAGAAAAACCTCAATTTCTCAACCAATTCATTTTCAGCAAAGCTGGGAAAACTGGCTGACCACATGCAGAAGATTGAAACAAGACCCCTACTTATCACCACACACAAAAATCAACTCTATATGGATCAGGGACCTGAACATAAAACCTCAAACATAAAGAATCTTAGAAAATGCAGGAAACACCCTTATGGGAATCAGAGTAGGCAACCAATTCCTGATCAAAACCCTGGATGTCCGTGTCATTGGAGATAAGATAGACAAGTGGGACTTCATTAAACTGAAACGCCTCTGCCAGGCTCGGTGGCTCAACCTGTAATCCCGCACCTTTGGGAGGCTGAAGGGAGTGAATTGCCTGAGCCCGCGGGTTCGAGACCTGCCTGGGCAGCGGGACCTCATCGCTACAATAAATTAAAAAAATCAACCGGGCGTGGTGGCGCATGCCTGTAATTTCAGCTACTCAGAAGGCTGAGGCGGAAGGATCGCCAGAGCCCAGCAGGCCGAGGCTGCGGTGGCCGGGAGCGGCCACTGCACTCCAGTCTGGGCGACAGAGTGAGACTCCAACTCAAAAAAAAAAAAAACTGAAAAGCCTCTGCAAAGCAAAAGAAACCATCAAGAGAGTGAGGAAACAGTCCACAGAATGAGAAAAATATTTGCCAACTGTAAATCTGAGGAAGGCCTAATATCCAGGATCTACAAGGAACTCAAACATACCAAAAAGGAAAAAACAAACATACCCATTAAAAAGTGGGCAAAAGATATGGATAGACACTTCTCAAAAGAAGACATACAGGCAGCCAACAGGCACATGAAAAAGTGCTGTTTCACTAATCATCAGAGAAATGCAAATCAAAACCACATTGAAACCATCTAACCCCAGTAAGAATGGCCATCGTAAATAAAACAAAAAGCAACAGATGCTGGTGAGGATGTGGAGAAATGGGGAACGCTTCTACACTGAGGGTGTGAATGCAAACTAGTTCAAACTCTATGGAAAACTGTGTGGCGATTTCTAAAAGAACTAGAAATTGACCTTCCATATAACCCAGCAGTCCCCCATTGGAAGTATACCCAGAGGAACTCAAATCATTCTACCAAAACGTTGCCTGCACAAGCATGTTTTTTGCAGCACTGTTCACGTTAGCAAAAACATGGAACCAACTGTGCTGCCCATTGAAACTGGACTGGATTAAAAAAAAATGTGATACGTATATGTGATGGAATATTATGCAGCTATAAAAAAAGGACAAACATAGACTTCGCAGCAACTTGGGTGTATTTAGACTCTATAATATCCAGTGATCTATCACAAAAACAAAGAACTAAATACCACATGTTCCCACTCATAAGTGGACCCCAAACATTTACCATAATACTATAAGAAAGGGATTGGCAGTAGCAGGATACTGCCGGGGGCACATAACATCAGTAAGGTTACCTGATCTCAAGTCCAGCAAAGTGGGACCAAAGGGAGGCCCAAACTTTATCTGTATGATGACCACTTGAATACCTAATTCTGAATTGTACCGTATCTTTAAAATAAAAATAAATAAATAAAAAAATTTTTAAAAACTATCCTTTTGTTATCATTGTTCATACTAATGGTTAGCTCTTACTGAACAGTAACTGTGTGCCAAGTTCATGCCATGTCCTTTCATGCATTTTCTCCATGGATTCTCAGAGCCTGTGACTTTCTTTTTTAGATCTCCCACTCTAAAATCAAAGATATTCTTCTTTTACAACCATTAACAGGAGAGTTGAGTTTGCCTTCCCCATTGAGTACTGAGGCCTGGAAGGATGATCTCTATGATGAATAAGTCAACATTCAACCATCGTGTTGATCTATAATAATAGGTTCCTTTGTCTGGCAGTCAAAGCCTCCTTTGGTCTCATCCAAAACTACTTGTGAATTTCATTTCCAGCCCCTCTGCTTTGTCTACGCTGTGCTCCATCCTCATTACACTGTGTTCTCTGCCTGCCCCCCCCACTTCCCACTACTGTTTTTTGCTCTGTCAGTTGTTTACTTTGATTACCTTCTCCCCGTCCCATATTCTCTACTCAGCTTTCAAATCCAGCTTAAATTTTATATGTGCCATGAAGCCTGCCTTGACCCTCCTTCCCAAACTGGAAGTCACCTTTCTTCTTCTGACCATCGACACTATTTATTAATTTCAGAAAATCTGTCTTTGTGAGGATGCTCACAGCAGTGTGGTTATAATAGCAAAAAATAGGAAGCAACATAAATGCCCATCAATAGGGTATCAATCAATTCTATAAATTATCATATTTTTGTATATTGTGGAGAACAATGCAGTCATTAGCCATGATGATCTACATATTTACTGATTTAGAAAGATGCCCACTATATATTGATAAGTGCAAAAATAGGTATGATTCTCTTTTAAAATGAAGGCAATTTAAATATCATCTGCTTCAGTTTTCAGTGGCTTAAGTCTCCTCTCCACCTTTACCAGTCCAAGAAGAACCTCACACCTTGATCTCAGAAGTCATCCAAGGTTGCTTCTGAAAGTCCACAAAGGATAAGGAGGGAGGATCCCACATGCCTATAGCTGGAGTCATTATTCTTTATCTGCTCCTCGGGTGCTCTAAGAAGTTTCAGTGCTTCACCTTCTGATGGAGTGCATCATGGGAATGATGTTGATTTACTCCAAACCATCAGTCTGTGGGCTGGCACTGGGTTCCCTCAGGTGCTGTAGTCTTCCGATCCCTCTTCGCACTTCATTCACCATGTAGTCTTCCACACACCAACCCCTGAGACACAAGATAAACAGGACATGATCCCTGTCCTGAAGAGGCTCTCAGACTGTCCAGACTTTCATTCCCAGGTCTCTTGGAAGCTCCTTTTTAGTATAGGGTCTTAGTACTTTGCCCTAGGCAGGCGCATGGACTGAATGAGAAGATCTGTCTGTAGTTCCTAGCTTACTATCTTGGGCAAGTCATTCTCTCTGAGACTCAACTTCTTCATGTCAAAAAGGATTGACAGTATTATTTACCATATGCCTTTTTTGTGAAGAATAAGTGAGGTGTGATTATCAAAGTTATTTGTATATTATAAAAATCCCCCCCGAAGGCCATTATTAAACACATCCCTAGTTCTATCCCTCCTTCTCTAATCTATGCTATCTGCCAATTTATATAACTTCTGAGTTTTTAAGCTCTAGTTATTATTATTATTTTTTAAAGGCCTAGGAAAGGAATGATGCTTGGGTGATCTCACAGATCTGACCTTTGGCAGCCCCCCTCAACACCGCCCCCCACCCTCCCCTACTGCCAGTGAGCCTGACTCAGGATACGTCTTACCATGTTTGAAGGTTCTAGGGTGACAGCCCCTTGGTGGAGCCAAGGGCTCTTGGTGGAACTCATAGCCCATCCTCATCCAGCTGCTGAGATCGGATCTAGATAACCACTACCTCTTACATCAAATAGGAGTCCTATGCTGAAATACAAAAATATGCATTTCCAGGAAACTGAGGATTTGAATGGGCACACTCAGAAATGTTAAGGAACATTAAAGCAGTGTCTCCATTTTTTTGTTTTTGTTTTTGTTTTCACTGCTGAGCATCTCTGGGAATTGTCCATTTTTCACCAAAGGTTATGAGCACTATTGGGTGTGTGGATCGTTGTGTGTTTCTCCTGTGGAATGATTTCTTTTGCGGGCCTCAGTTATAGTTATGAGGTGTTAACAGGCTCCTGGAAGAGCCATCACAGCAAGTGGAAGGCGCTAGGTTTTGATCCCTGGCTGTTGTTTGGGTTTATTTAATTTCTCCTCCCCCCACCTCCCTACTCTCAGTCCATTAAGGTTTAAACCCTTTGGCTCATAACGCAGGTGGATTATTTTAACTGTTTTTGGGCTACATCCACTGCCATTCTTACACTTTATAGCTTTGGAGAGAGCCCGTTTATTTTCATTTGTGAAAATGTTGGACCTTGATGGGAAAACTCGCCATGTTCAAAAACTTTGTACTCTTTTGATGTTCTTTTCCCGGGAGTCAGGAACTGGGTGGGTCTTTACTGCTGTGGTTCATGTAGTTGACTCAAAAACGGAACATATATATTTATGTCCTTATGTATGCAATTTTCTTTTCTTTTTTTTAAATGCTTTCATGGTTGAGTGCTTTTGTTTTTTTTAGTCATAACTTCTTTATCTAAATTTATTTTTTATTTTAAAGATGTGGGGTACAATTCAGGATTAGGTATGCAAATGTTCATTGTGCATGTACCCTTGAGGTGTGCTCCTACCTCCCCTGGCAGTTTCCCACTACTGCCAATCCTTTTCTTATAGTATTATGATAATTATTCAAAGTCTGCTTAGAGGTAAGAATATGCAATACTCAGTTCTTTGTTTCTGTGATAGGTCACTCAGTATTTTAGATTCTAAGTCCATCCAGTTTGCTGTGAAGTTCATAATTTTGTCCTTTTTAATGGCTGCTTAATATTCCATCATGTATATGTACCACATTTTTTTACCCAGTCCCTTTTTGATGGCAGCACGGTTGGTTCCATGTTTTTGCTATTGTGAACAATGCTGGAATAAACATACATGTGCAGGTATCTTTTTCATGGAGTGATTTGAGTTCCTCCTGGTATATTTCCAGCAGGGAAATTGTGGGGTCGTATGGAAGGTTAATTTTTAGATCTTTTAGGAATTGTCACACTTTTTCCACAGAGGTTGTACTCGTTTACATTCCCACCAATATTGTAGAAGTGTTTCCTTTTCCCTACATGCTCTCCAGCATCTGTTGTTTCTTGACTTATTGATGATGGCCATCCTGACTGGAGTTAGGTGGTATCTCAGTGTGGTTTTAATTTGCATTTCTTTGATGACTAGTGAGGCTGAGCATTTTTTCATGTATCTGTTGGCTGCTCATATGTCTTCTTTTGAAAAGTATCTATTCATATCTGTTACCCACTTTGTAATGGGGTTATTTGTTTTTTTCTTTTCAGCACGCTTGAGTTCCTTGTAGGTCCTAGATGTTAAGCCTTTGTCAGACATACAGACATATATTTTTTCCCAGTCTGTGGGCTGTCTCCCTGCTTTCTTGATGGTTTCTTTAGCTTTGGAGAAACTTGTTAGTTTGATGAGGTCCCATTTGTCTATCTTATCTCTTATGGCATGGGCACTTGTGGTTTTGATCAGGAATTGGTTGCCAGTTCCAATTTCCATAAGGATGTATCTGTATTTTCTAATGTTGTTATACTTGGAGGTTTTATGTTTAGGTCTTTGATCCATTTAGAGTTGATTTTTGTGTATGGTGATAGGTAGGGGTCTTGTTTTATTTAATTATTTTATTTTATTTTTTTGAGTTGGAGTGTCCCTCTTTGTTACCCAGACTGGAGTGCGGTGGCATGCTCACAGCCACTGCAGCCTTGACCTGCTGGACTTGGGCCATCCCTCCAACTCAGTCTTCCAAGCAGTTGGAACTACAAACGCACACCACCACACCCGGCTAGTTTTTGAAATTTATTGTAGAGACGAGGTCTCACCAAGTTGCCCAGGCTGGTCTCGAACACCCGGGCTCAGGGAATCCTCTGCCTCGGCCTCCCAAAGAGCTGGGATTACAGGTTGAGCCACCGTGCCCAACCAGGGGTCTTGTTTTAATCTTCTGCATGTGGTCAGCCAGTTTTCCCAGCACCATTCACTGAATAGGTTCTCCTCTCACCAGTGGTTGGTAGTGGAGGCTTTGTCAAAGATGAGTTGGTTGAGAAATTGACTTTGCCAGAGTCCTTTATTTTGTTTCTGGAATCTCTATCTTGTTTCATTGCTCTATATTCCTGTTCTTGTACCAACACTAGACAATTTTGATTATTGTAGCTTTATAATAAAGTTTAAAGTCTGGGAGTGTGATATCTCCTGCTTTGCTTTTTTTGTTGTTTTCTTTTGTTTTTTTACTGAGGATTGTTTTGGCTATTCGTGGCCATTTATGTTTCCATATGAATTCCTGTGTCATTGTTTCTAGGTCTGAGAAGAAGGCTGCTGGTAATTTAATGAACATTGCATTAAATCTGTAGATTGCCTTGGGTAGGATGGACATTTTAACAATGTTGATTCTTCGAATCCATGAGCATGGAATATTTTTACATTTGTTTGTGTCATCTTTGATTTCTTTGAGCAGTGTTTTGTAGTTTTCATTGTAAAAGTCTTTCACATCTTTGGTTAGGAAATTGCCAAGGTATTTCGTTTTGTTGTGGCTATTGTGAAGGGGATTCTGTTTTTTATTTGGGTTGTTTAGTTGGTGCACAGAAATGTGACTATCTTTTGCACATTTATTTTATACGCTGAGACTTTGCCAAAGTCCTTTATCAGTGCAAGGAGGTTTTGATAGATTCTCAGATACTTTCAATAGAATTGATATCAGTTCCTCATATATGTTTTGTAGAATTCTGCTGGAAAGCCATCTGGTTCAGGGATTTTTTTGTAGGAAGTTTTCTTATGACATAGTTTCCTGGATTGTTATTAGTTTATTTAGGGCCTTGATTTCTTCTTGTTTCAACCTGGGGGGGGTTTGTATGATATCAGAAAGTCCTCCATTTCCTCTAGGTTTTCGAGTTTGTTTGCATACAAGTGTACATAGTAGTCTCTGATAATCTTTTGAATTTCTTTGGAATAGTTGTGACTTGATCTTTTGCATTTCTGATTGTGTCTATTTGGATGTATGCCATTTTCATTTTAAACCCAACTGTACCACAGTCCCTCTTCAGAAGCTTCTTCTGGGTCACATGTTGCAGAGTTTTCTACTGGCCATTCTTTTCTTGATAAAGCCCCAAACCCTCAATGGCTATTCTGTTAGATAATCATTCTCTTTCATATTTTCTTTTTTGCTCTATTTTAATTTAAATATATATTTACTGTAGAAAATTTGAAACATTGAGATGCACAAAGCAAAACATAAAAACCATACATTAGCCTGTCATTGTGAGTCACAATTGGCATGTGTTTCTGATATTTTGTCTAAGATCAAATAGACTATTTTATAGAATTGGGGTGATTCATTTATGCCCTTTTGTGAAACTTTTTTTTTTTTTGGCTTACTAAATCAGAATCATGTTATTATACCTTAAGTATTCTCACTCTTCAGCATAATTCCTGGCCAGGCTCAATGGCTCATGTCTATAATCCTAGCATTTTGGGAGGCTGAGGTGAGAAGATTGCTTGAACCAGGAGCTGGGGACAGGCCTGGGCAACATAACGAGAACTTGTCTCTATAAAAATTTTTTTAAAAAATTAGCCAGTCATGATGGAGTATTCCTATAGACCCAACTACTCAGAAGGCTGAGGAGAAAGAATTGCCTGAGCCCAGAAGAGTGAGGCTGCAGTAAGCCATGATTGTGCCACTGCCCTCCAGCCTGGGTGAGGTGACCCTGACTTTAAAAAAAAAAAGCAAAACAAACAACAAACAACCCCCCCCCACACACATGATTTCTGATGGTCACAGAGCACTGAGTGCTCCCATCTTCAACAGCTTTTCATGCACTAGTCTTCTGGGCTGACCTCTAGCATCTCTTGCTTTGAAATGATGGCACAGCTCTGGAGACTAGGGACAGACAGGCTCACTGTAGTCACCTAGAAAGTCCCACATGGGAGCCTATCCCAGTTCTGAATGTGGCTGTGGACAAGAGCAATAACGTCAGTATAAAAATGTAAAATGTTCTCATGTAAAAAGAGGTGAAGAAACCTGTTCAGGGCCCTCGTTGAGAAACTTACCCATCAGATTCATTTTTTTCTTTCTGTAGCTTCTCACTGTTTGGAATGCCTTTTTTTTTCATTCATTCATTCATTTAACCAGACTTTATTTTTTAGAAGAATTTCAGGTTCACAGCAAAACTGAGCAGAAAGTGTAGAGTTCCTATTTACTTGCTCCCTCACCTTTCACATCTGGCATTCCAGTGACACATTTGTTACTGTCGTTACAGTCCCATGAACCAGCACTGACACATCATTATCAGCACAAGTCTAGAGTTTATATTAGAATTCACTCTAATGTTGCACTTTCTATAGGTTTTGGCAAATATATAGTGATGTGTTATGGTTTAGATGTACAACAATGTTGGGAGGAGCAGACTGATGGGAGATGTTTGGGTCATGAGGCTCTACCCTCTTGAATGGATTAATTCCATTATAAAATGAGCTTTCGGGAGTAGGTTCACTCTCTCCTGCTCTTCAGCTATGTGAGGATACAGTGTTTCTCCCCTCTGGAAGAGGCAACAAGAAGGTCCACACTAGATACCTGATGTCAGCACCTTCATCTTGGACTTCCCAGTCACTAGAACTGTGAGATACAAATTTCTGTTCTTTATCAATGACTCAATCTTGGGTATTTTGTCGTAGCAGTACAAAATGGACTAAGGCAACAGGTATTCACCATTATAATATTGTACAGAAAAATTTCACTGACTTAATGTTCCTCTGTGCTCTGCCTAGTCATTTCTCTCTCCCTAAACCCTTGGAAACCACTGTTTTGTTTTGTTTTGTTTTTACTACTTCCATAATTTTGCCCTTTTCAGAATATCATATAGGTGAAATCTTACAATATGTATCCTTTTCAGATTGGCTTCTTTCACTTAGTAATATGCATTTAAGTTTCTTCTGTGTCTTTTCGTGGCTTGATAGCACATTTTGCTTTAACACTGAATAATTTTCTATTGTCTGGATGTGCCACAGTTTATTCAATCACCTATTAAGGATCATCTTGGTTGCTTCCAAATTTTGGTAATTCTCAGTAAAGCTGCTATAGACATCTAGGTGCAGGTTTTTATGTGAACATAAGTTGTCAACTCCTTTGGATAAATACTAAGGAGTACTATTGCTGGATTGTATGGTATATTTTGTAGGAAACCACCGAACTGTCTTCCGAAGTTTCTGTGTCATTTTACATTCCTACCAGCAATAAGTATGAGTTCCTGTTGCTCCATATCCTCACCCACTTTTGGTGTCGTCAGTGCTTCTGATTTCAGTCATTCTAATAGGTATGTAGTGGTAACTTAAAAAAAAAAAAGTGGGCAACCCCTTCAGGTCCCCTCCTACTTTTGTCCCCTCAATAAATCCTACTTTCTTAAAAAAAAAAAAAGATTAAAAAACCTGTCCTAGTTGGAATTGCCTGACAATGAGTATGTGAATATAAATGTAAAGCATTATTCTGTCTGTATTCTTAAGCAAATGTACACTAACTTCTGAGAGCCCAAAATTTATTCCTTAGTCCTCCTGTTTTAGCTCCATGCTTGGCATCCCCTACATGGTTAGTAAATATTTGCTGGTTGCATGACTTTCAATGACCTGGCTGCCTCTGTTTCTGAGAACCATGAAGGACCCATTTGGAGAGTTTGGGGCCAGCACTTAGAGATTTGCACACACACGCACATGCATACACACACACACAAACAGGCACTGTTCTGCTCTAACTTGCCTGGGCTTTGAAACCCCAGACTCTGAGGACCTCCAAATGTTGTCCTTGAGGCTTATAAGTAATAATAAATGATGAATGTTTTTGGTGATGCTTTATTCTGGTCAATAGTCAGGTCCAATATTACCTCTGGATCTTAGCCAATGAAAACATCACTGACATTTATTGAATCCCTTGGAAGTAGTCTTACGATCCAATTCTTATACTCCCACTGTACTCTGTACTTACCCCTCACTATGTGCCTGGCACAGAGTAGGTGGTAATTAATACATGTTGAATGACTAATGTACCTTTAAGCTGATGTAGAAGTCCAGAGTTTGCTAGCAAAGAACTACATAACATTCCTAGGTTCATTGTTTGGAGCCATTATCATAGATACTTTCAGATAGCAGAAATCACTATAGGTTTTCCCTCATAAGCCCAAACCCATGACCAAATGTGGAGCCAGTATTTCTCAAACTCTTACCTCCTGCTTATTGTCAAAAACACACCACACATTGTAGCAATCATATTGCCAAAGCTTTATGGCATTCATAAATTGAAAACTACTGCCTCTGACAGTTATGGGCTTGTGTCAACACCAGATCATGTTGACTCTTCTGGAATGTGTTTGCAAATTCACTACACCAGCCTTGAAAGCTGTTGACATCAGAGTCTGTAAGTTAATTAGATGTGGCCCCAGAGCATTGTGGGTCTTGCTGTCTAGGATAATTTTTTTCTTAAATTCTTCATTTTGACTCAGTCCCAGGGCAGGAGCTGTCTTGGTTACCATGTTTGGAGGGGGAGAAAGAGTGGCTGGGTAAGCAATTATGTCTGGGAACCACTTCTCTTTCTTCCCTTTTGGTGGATGGTAGTAGGAATGGCTGGAGACAGCAAGAAATGGTGGTAGTTGTGAAGTCTGCTATGAAGGAGAGATTTCTCACAATCTATATGTTCTGCCTGACTAGGCCAGCACAACCCTCTGGATATGGTGTTGCTGAGAACTATGGTGTGACTCCATTTTAGTGGCAGTGCAAACTGTGGGCTCCCTGGACTGTGTGTGCGTGTGTGTGTGTGCGCGCGTGTGTGTGTGTGTGTGTGTGTGTGTGTGTGTGTGATGGAGTACCTAAGAGGATATCCTGGCTCTTTGGAGGCCCTCTTGCTGTCTTGTTTTTCTTCTCTGCTATAATTTCCTTATCCTACAGAAGAACAAAAAACCCCAAGAATCTCCTCATTAGTTAGAATATGCCTCTGAGTATATATACAGATTATATTCTGGTGGAGTAGAAAGGAAGGGGGATCTGACCAGATCTATCAGGCTTCAAGGAAAATGTCTGCCTTGTGAAACCTTCAAGACTTGGGTCCCTTCTCCCACTGCTGATGCCCTGGCACAGGGCATTATACTAACCTCACTGGTTGCCACAAGTGCTTCAGCTGACAGGAGCCAAAGTGGAAGAGAGAAGTGGGCATCCTGGTGGTGGGAAATGAAGCCAGTGAGGTCAAGTAGAGCACTGCAGAGTTGTTCATTGCCAGCTTCCTTCCCTGCTTTGCTGTATTCATTGAACTCTAGAGGCCAAGTCCTGAACAAGACCCAGAGGAGACAGATATAAACCAGTCTCTGCCTTCAGGTAGTTTACCTCTAGTGGTGGGAAGGACACACACACACACACACACACACGCATATTCACACACAGCCACCTAATGTGCATCATAGTGAGTGCGGTGACTGAATGATTTCTGAGGAAGGCAAGTATTGCTGTGGGCTGAGGTATTGAAAAGAGCCTTCCTGCATGGAGAACCTTGACTGAGTTTCAGATAGCTGCAGGTCAGCTGGAGGACATTCCAGGCCAGAGGACAGTGGGAATAAAGGCAACAAAATGGGAATGAGTAAAGTGTGTTCAGGTGAGGGCCAGGATAGAAACGATGGTGATAGCAGACAGGGCAGATAAGCCTGGAGGATGAATGTGAGGTCCTGAAGGCAGGGACTTTTGTCCCTTGTATTCCCTGCTGTGAGCCCTGCCTACGATTCACATTTGTTGGCTATTGTTGAAAGGTAACTGAAGGTAAGAAACTGAAAGAGTTCAAATACTTGAGACCATGTTCTTTAGATATGTGAAGGATTGGGCAGAATTTGGGGTGAGATAAGTAATAAAAAGGTGAAATGAAGAGTGATAGAAGAGAGAGTGCTTTTAGGCAGGTGGCCTAATTAAGAAATAGGTGTGAAGATCTAAGCATGCCTACTTAAGGACTCAGAAAGAGCTCAGAGGGGATGGGGATGGAGGTAGTGTGAGAAGCAGCGAGGTTTTGAAGAACAGGCTAACACAAAATGAGTAGGAGAAATTTCAGACCCTCTAAGCAGTCCTACTACTTATCTAAGGCAGCTGAGTGCCTTCTACAGACTTCTGTCACTCTGCATCCATGTTGCTGCCCACAGCCAAGGAGATTTTACTGTTAACCTTTGTGGATACGAATGTTCCTCTATCATAAGGTTAGATCCCAATAAACCCACTGCAAGCTGAAAATATCAAAAGCTGAAAATGCATTTAATACACGTAACTTACTGAACATTGTAACTTAACCTAGACCACCTTAATCATGCTCAGAACACTTATATGAGCCTACAGTTGGACAAAATCATCTGACAACACAGTTCACTGTAGAGAATTGGTTATTTATCCTTCTGATCTCTAGAAATGATCATACCAATTTCTACTGAATGAGTATGCCATCATAAAGTCAAAAATCGAAGCATCTTAAGGTGGAGGCTGCCACCTTAACATTTTATTACCATTTCCAAGATTATGTTTATATGTGTATTTGTTTTCCACAAAAATTCCTCTACTTTAATTTAAGAAGGTTTGTGAAGTCATTCATTTGCTCACTTATTCATTCTTCAAAAATTACCAAGCTTAGCCCTCTTCTAGGCCCTGAGGATTCCTCAATAAGTCAGACCTCATGCCTGCTCTCAGGTAGCTTACATTACAGCAGACATCATATACATGTACATATATATACACGTATGTACATATGTTACATATATGAACACAGACATGTTCATATATATATAGACATGTTACATATATGCATATAAGCATATAGACAAATATGCAAGTAATAAAGAACTGTAAATCTGCAAAACGCATAGTGAGAGGAGGATGTCAGCTCTGTGTTGAGGTCTGGGGTCAGGATAATCTTAAAAAAGGAAACAAAAGTTTTTGTTTTAAAGGGTTTATCAAGTAGACAAAAGGGAGTCAGGAGAAGATTTTCCTGCAGAAAGCAGAGTCGACTCAGTGGCTCTACAGAAGGTGAAGATGACTGAGATGGGCTCTGAAACTGGGTTCTAATTCCCCTTGGAGTGACAGAATGTGGTGTGAAGTTGTGGGCTGGTGAGACTAGAAGCCAGTAGATCACTATGGCCTGATTTCTGTGTGTGATTTAAAACAGTACATTTATAGCAAAGCAAATAAGGCAGAATATCGGGGGGGAAAAAAAAAGACTTTAAAGAGATGTCCAGATTTTTGTGGACTGTTTTAGGGTATGTCCCCATTTTAGTCTGCTCAAACTACAGTAATAAAATACCACTGACTGGGTGGCTTAAACAGCAGAAGTCATTCTTTTCACAGTTCTAGAGGCTAGAAGTCT
>NW_007246712.1:467107-499579 GCF_000164805.1 Carlito syrichta | reverse complement strand
CAGATACACGATGGAATACTACGCAGCCATAAAAAAGAACAAAATCATGAATTTCGCTGCAACCTGGATGGAACTAGAGTCTATAATACTGAGTGACCTTTCTCAAAAACAAAAATCCGAATATCCCATGTTTTCACTCATATAATGGGCCTTGAACATCCAATGCAATACTATGAGAAAATGACGGATGGTTCTGGGAAACTATGGGGGGGAGGGGGATGGGATTAACAGTAGCAAATATCTGTCGGGGGATGGGAAAACACTTCTTATCTACAGGGTGCCTGAATGAAACGTCATTGTACACCTTCCCTTAACTGTTCCCCCCAAAACCATAATAAAAACTACTGATTAATGAAAAAAAAAAAAAAAAGAAAGGGATTGGCAGTAGTGAGAAACTGGCAGAGAACGGGGGGGTGGGATTGGCAGTTGAGGGAAACTGCCAGGGGAGTGAGGGACACACATCATCAACAAAGGGACTTGCACAATGAACATTTGTATACCTATCCCTGAATTGTACCCCACATCTTTAAAATAAAGAAAAAATAAAAGGTCAAAAAGAAGAGGGCATTTGATTAGATATAGCTCCAAAAATGATATACAAAAGCACATGAAAAGATGTTCAACATTTTTAGTCACTAGGAGAATGCACATCAAAACTACTATGTATACCACTTCACACCCACTGGGATGCCTATAATCAGTAAGACAGACAATAAGGAGCATTGGCAAGGATGTGGAAAAATAGGAACCCTCATACATTTCTGGTGGGAATGTACAAAGGTACAGCTGCTTTGAAAGTTGTTTTGGCAGCTCCATGAGAAGCTAAACAGAGAGTCAGCCTATAACCCAGCCATTCCAAATCCTAGGTACACATACAAAAACATTTGAAAACACACAACCACACAAAAACTTGCACAAGAATGCTCACAGCACCATTATTCTGATAGCCAAAAATTAGAAATACTCCAAACGTCCATTGATGAATGGGTTAAAAAAAATGTGGTATATTCATACAATGGAATATTATTTAGCTTTAAAAAACAACTGATTCATGCTGCAACATACATGAACCTTGAAAGCATTGCACTGAGTGAAAGAAGCCAGACACAAAAAGCTGCAAATTGTGTGATACTGTTTATATAAAACATCCAGAATAGGCAAATCCGTAGAGACAGAAAGCAAATTAGTAGTTTCCAGGGACTGGAGAAGCAGAGTAATGGAAAGTGACTGATGGGTAGGGGTGATTAAGATATTCCGAAATTAGAAAGTGGTAATGGTTGTAAAACTCTGTGAATACACTTAAAATAACTGAATTGTATACTTGAAAAGAGGGAACATTATGGTATGTAAGTTATACCTCAGTAAAGATGCTATTTCTTTGTAAATGCTAATTGGCAGACAGGAAGAGATTTGTGCTCTGATCAGTGAAGGAGTTTCCAGAGATACAGATGGGAGATGAGGGATCCTAAACCCTGGAGGGAATAGAGTTTTCTTCCAGAGTGCCAGGGTGATGGCCTTCTCCCACCCTCCCCCCACCCCCGCCGCCCTTTTTCCCTTTTTAATTCAGAAAATCAGCAGTGCGTTGATTTTCTGAATTTAGACGCTCACTTAGGTATATTAGCTTCGACCTAAGTTTTCTTTTCTCAAGTATTCATTCAAGGGAGTCATAATCCAGACATTAAGCACACACACTGGAGTAATCAGGGTGACTATTTTCATTCCAGTCCTTCCAGCTGGGAGACTTAGGTCGTGTTATTTAACCTTGTCAGCCTCATTTATCCTCCCTGTAAAGTGAGGGTTAATTATACCCACCTCCCAGATTGTGGAGAATGAAACAATCTACATAGCACTAATTGGGGTCCCTAGCAGGGAGTGAACACTCCATAATTGCAGCCATTATTTCAAAGGCCCCTTCTGGCCTGAAATTCTATGAGCTGTCCAGTAGAAAAGATTCTATTGGGCAGCTCAGAGAATATATTAATTAAATATATTTATGTATGAAATGACTATATTAATTTATGAATTATAAAGTAAATATAGAAATTATAAATTCATACATATATAAGTAATACAATTATTTATAAATAAAATATATTTATTATATAATATATTTATAATTTTAAAAATACAATTATATGCATAATATATAAATTATACATACATGACTTATAAATTAAATATATTTAATTCTTATATATTACAAAATGGTAATGAACATAGCATCATATCTCAAGTTGACATAACACAAAACTTAACATAATAAGAAAACATGGAAGAAGTCTTCTTGTCATGCCACACAAACATCTCTGGTACAACAGTGTGTACTCAAACTTTTTTTCCATCTTCTGCCAGTTGTCTGATTTCTCAGAAAAATTAATGTCCAGTAAGGTTTGACGTAGTCGTTCAGTTGTTCCTGAACACACAAACATTTCCTATCTATAATCCAGCTAAACTCTGGGCCATGACTTTCTCATCGTACTTAAGATTGCTCTGGTGCCAGCTGGGGTGGTAGCACGTGCCTGTAGTTCCAGCCACTTGGAAGGCTGAGGCGGAAGGATCGCCAGAGCCCAGCAGGTCAAGGCTGCGGTGGCCGGGAGCAGCCACTGCACTCCAGTCTGGGCAACTGAGTGAGACTCTAACTCACAAAAAAAAAAAAAAAAAAGATTGCTCTGGTGGGTCACAAAATTGATGGATGTCCCCATGTAAGTCTACGGCAAGTCACAGTGATAGACACTGTTCTCTCAGCCCTTTATGTTCTGAGCCAGAGAGAAGATCTGTTAATGATGGCTCGGGGCGGGGGGTTTCTGGTTAATGTTGATGCCTGTGTACCTAAAACATTGCTGCTTACATCACCAAGAAAACATCATTGGCATTATTTGCAAAATGGCAGGGATGTCTCCACTGCCTTTTGACAGACTGACTTCTTGCTCTCAAGCGTCTTTCCTTTTCATCAAATAGTAACTTATCAAAAATTAGTTATCAACCACTAGTACCCTCGTGGGGCTAGCCCAGCAGTCTCAATTGAAAGTGAAGAAAAGGAGAAAATCATAGGACTTACTCCTGGTTCAGCTACCAATTTTTCTCTGATAACAGAGAAGCAGAAATAAAACTAAAGGAGTTTGTCATTAATAATGATGATGATGACGCTAACAACAATTAATTCCTGCAAAAAAAAAAACTCCCTTAGACCTAGTTGTAAGATAATGAGGCCTCATTTTATTTTTAAACGAATACATGCCACGCCAAGAAACAGCAGCCTATAGTTAAATCTAGAGCCATTCAAATTCCTCCAAGTCTATGAACATACCATTAAAAAAAAAAACAGTTCTGGTGTTCATAGGTCAGCTCAACTGCAGTGAATTTGCTAACCTGGGGAAGGGAGAGAACACATATATGCTTTGGATAACTCCGCTAAAATTTATTAGGGTTTCTGCAGCAAGCTTGTTCTTCATCTTCAAAGGTCCCATGGGACAGTAACAACCAGCGAACATCAACAAATGATACATTATATTGAATCATAATCTCAAATAAATGAAAATGATCCCATTCAACAAAATATTCCATGGGACCAGTAAATCATGCAGCATCATCAAAGCAGATGACAAGCACAATGACATTCAGAATAACATTACTCCATCTTGATCTTGTTTTGCCATCTGCACGACCCTACAATTAATGTATCCTGCTGTGACTTCACTATTTTGGCAAACTGGAATATTGCATGTAGGCTCACAGGTTTTATGATATAAACACTTAATGGATAAATTGATTCAGAAAAGAGAACCAGAACAAATTCCAGAAAATCAGGGACCTATTAAGGTCAAAATATTTGACATTCAAATAGATGACATTATAAAACCTACACGTTTGCACTTTTTTTTTTTTTTGAGTCAGGGTCTCACTCTGTTGCCCAGGCTGCAGTGCAGGGCCACAATCACAATCACAGCTCACAGCAGCCTCAACCTCCTGGGTTCAGGCGATCCTTCCACCTCGGCCACTCATGTAGCTGGGAATACAGGCCATGCACCACCATGCCTAGCTAATTTTTTATTTTTTGTAGAAACGAAGTCTTGCTATGTTGCCGAGGCTGGTCAAGCATTCCTCCCACCTTGACATCCCAAAGTTCTGGGATTACAGGCATGAGCCACCAGCCCAGCCTGCATACTTTTTTTTCTTTTTTCTTTTTTTGAGTCAGTGCCTCACTTTGTTGGCCAGGCTGGAGTTTAGTAGCACAGTCACATGATCCTTCTGCATCAGCCTCCTGAGAAGCTGGGATTATAGGCGTAAGCCACCACACCCGGCTTATTTTCTGATTTTTTTGCAGAGAAGAAATCTTGCTATGTTGCCTAGACTAGTCTCAAACTCCTGGCCTCTAGTGATTTTTCCACCTCAGCCTCCCAAAGTGCTAGGATTACAGGTTTGAGTCACTGTGTCTGGCCTGCATACATTTTAAATAGAGAGCAAACTCCAGAGCCAGATGAACTGAGTTCTGCTAAGTTTTGTGACACTTGGAAAATTTAACTTCTCTGAGACCCAGTTTTCTCATCAGTAAAGCTCAGGGATAGGAATAGTGAATATCAAATAGGGTTGTAAAGAGAATTAAGTGAGCTGATATGTTGGCCAGACTGGGTGGCTCAGCCTGTAATCCCAGTACTTTGGGAGGCCGAGGCAAGTGGATTGCCTGAGCCCGCAGGTTCAAGACCCACCTAGGGAACTTGGCAAGATCTCCTCTCTACAATAAAACAAAAAAAAAATTAACCGGGTGTAGTGGTGCGCGCCTGTGGATCCAGCTACTTGGAAGGCTGAGGCAGAAGGATCGCCGGAGCCCAGAAGGTAAGAGACTGCAGTGACTGGGAGCGTGACACTGCACTCCAGTCTGGGCGACAGAGTGAGACTCCAACTCAAAAAATAAATAAATAGATAGATATGTTGATATAGCATGGTGTCTGGCAGATAGTAAGCATTATGAGGAGGGAACCCAAATAAAAATGGAATTATCTTTCCCATTAGATAATTATTTTCCCCACTATTAGGCTTCCCCACTAGGTAAGTGTTCTAGGAACCCATGGGCATGAGTGTGCCAACTAGTATTGTTGGGAGAGGCTGCATTCGGCTTCATGAATTTTTTTCTTGGGGAGTCTTTCCATGTGTTTGCCCATTTCATGATGGGTGATTTATGAGAACACCTGCCCACACCGCGCTGAGTGTTCAGCCGTTTTTGACCAAAAACAGCATGACTTCCATGCCCCACCCTCCCTATACATCCAATCTCTCCCCAAGCAACTTTTTATTTTTGTTTCCCCAGGTGGAAAAATTCCTCAAAGTGAAACATTTTGCCTATGTGCAAGAGGTGAAACAACAAATGGCAAAAGTACTAACAGGTATCCAAATTGATGAGTTCAAAAACTGTTTTAAGCAGTGAAAAAAAAATGACTTCGCCGGGCTCGGTGGCTCAGCCTGTAATCCCGCGCTTTGGGAGGCCGAGGTGAGTGGATTGCCTGACCCCGTGGGTTCGAGACCCGCCTGGGCAACTTGGCGAGACCTCATCCTACAATAAATCACACACACACAAAAATTAGCCCGGTGTGGTAGTGCGCGCCTGTAGTTCCAGCTGCTTGGAAGGCTGAGGCGAAAGGATCGCCACAGCCCAGCAGGTCGAGGCTGCAGTGACCGGAGCGGCCACTGCATGCCAGTCTGGGTGACAGAGTGAGACTCCAATTCAAAATAAATAAACAAAATTAAAAAATAAAAAATAAAAAAATGACTTGATAGGTGTATTGCATCAAATGGAGAGTACTTTGAAGGTGACTGAAGTTTCAGCATGTAAAACTACACAATTTTTGATAAATAAATTCCGGTTTGTTTGGGGTCTCCCAGTATACAGGAGTCAGTTGTTTCTATCTCTGTGGCACTAGAGGTGGGAGCTCCGGCAGAGTGCCATTATGGTGTGACCAACATAGATGAGCCCCTTGGCTTAGCAATGCAGGATGCCTGGGCCCAAAGGTTTAACCTGGCTAATGACCTAGATAACAGATGAGCCCTTCTATTAGCAACGGAATGAGTAGCTTGTGAATTCTTTTTCCTCTGGGAACCTTCAACCCCTGAACATCCCAGAGATGAGAAAGACCATACCCTGACTCAACGAACATTAATTAACAAAAAGACACCATTAGGAGACCATCCTTAGATGAGCACTTCACAGAAAATTGTGATATGGTAGAGTCTACCTACAGCAAAACTTAGAAAACATTGAGATAATTGAAAGGCACTTTAAGATCCAATCACATGGCTAGGCTCGGTGGCTCAGCCTGTAATCCCACACTTTGGGAGGCCTAGGCAAGCGGATTGCCTGAGCCCTCGTGTTCGAGAACAGCCTGGCCAACTTGGCAAGACCTCGCCTCTATGATAAATTAAAAATTAGCCGGGCATGGTAGCATGCACCTGTAGTTCCGGCTACTTGGAAGGCTAAGTGGAAGGATTGCTGGAGCCCAGCAGGGGAGGCTGCGGTGGCCAGGAGCGTGTCACTGCACTCCAGTCTGGGCGACAGAGACTCCAACTCAAAAAAAAAAGATCCCATCATATTTCTGTATTGTTATGGTGAGCATTTGTTATCCCTATACTGTAGAGATGCAGACTTAGCAAGACAACAAGTGGAACTTGTGTCAATTATATCCTAGAAGTAGTTTTTTTCTTCTTTTAACACTAAATCCTTGATATGAGTATGTTTATATACTACTTGTGTGTTGTCCACTATTTTTTATCCAGTTGTTTGGTCTCTAGATAATAAGGGTTTTGTTGTACCTTCTTTATTTTCTTCTCTTTTATTTTTATTATTTATTAGTATTATTATTATTGAGTTGGAGTCTCATTCCATCACCCAGGCTGGAGTGCAGTGGCACGCTCTCGGCCACTCCAGTGTCGACCTGCTGGACTCAGGCGATCCTTCTGCCTCAGCCTTCCAAGTAGCCGGAACTATAGGCACACGCTACCACACCCAGATAAATGCTTTACTTATTGTAGAGATGAGGTCTCACCAAGTTGCCCAGGCTGTTCTCAAACCTGTGAGCTCAGGCAATCCCCTCACCTCAGCCTCCCAAGGCTTGCGTCACCACACCTGACCTTATTTAATTTTTCAAGGCAAGCCCTTACTCTTTCACCCAGGCTGGAGTGCAGTGGCACAATCATAGCTTGCTGAAGCCTCAAACTCCTGGACTCAAGTGATTCTTCCACCTCAGTTTCCTGAGTAGCTGGGACTACAGGTGTGTAACCCCGGGCCCAGCTAATTTTTTTAAAAATTTTTGTAGAAATAGAGGTCTCACCATATTGTCCAGGCTGGTCTCAAACTCCTCCCTTCAAGCAATTCTCCCACCTCAACCTCTCAAAATACTGGGATTACTGACATGAGCCACACCCTGCCCTACTGTGTCTTCTTTTTTGTGAAAGTGTGTTATTTACCCCCTCCACCATACCACATGGGCTGATTGCTTCCTGAATGTAGCACCCTCGAGGCAAACATCCAGACCTAGTAAGCACTGGAATAGTAAGTTCCAAATTTTTTGCCTCTAATGACTTCTTTTATTTTCTTTCTTTACAAATCACACGTTCTGAAATGTTTTATCTACTGAAAGACAACCATTAGTTAACCATCTACTTGTTGAAGGACATCTAGATTTTTTCTAGTTTCTAGCTATTGCAAAGTAAGCTGCTATAAACACTCTTGTATGGGTTTTGGTATAAATATGAGTTTTCACTTCTCAAAGATAAATATCCAAAAGGTTATAATTGATAAATGTAAAATTGCTAGGGTAAGTGATAGTTGCATGTTTTGTTTCATGAGCAACTGCCAAACTGTTTTCCAAAGTGGTTACACCATTCTACGTTCCCATAAGCAATGTATGAGTGATTCATCGTGTCCACAGCCTCACCAGCATTTGTCATTGTTATTATTTTTCATTTTAGCCATTCTGGTAGGCAAGTAACGACATCTCCCTTGGGTTTTAATTTGAATACCCCTAACGACGAGTGATGTTGAACGTCTTTTCATGTGCTTATTTGCCATCTGTGTCTGTTCATGCCTATTTTCTAATTGGATTGTTTGTTTTATACTGTTGAGTTTTGAAATTTCTTTATATAGTCTATATACAAGTCCTTTAACAGTTATGTGGTTTGAAAATATCTTCTCCCAGTCTGTAGCTTATCTTTCATCTCCTTCACACAGACTTTCTCAAAGCAAAAGTTTTTAATTTAGTGAGAACCAATTTATCCATTTTTCCTTTTATGAATTGTGCTTTTGGTGTGAAATTTGAGTAAGAGTCATTGCATTAGAACTAGGGTGACCAACTCATTCAAGTTTCATCAGGACCTTGCTGGTTTTAGCACTGGAATCTCACATCCTGGGAAATCCCTCTGTTTCAGAGAAACCAGGATAGTTAGATTTGGCTAGAACCTGCCCCTCTTTTTCAGCTGAACAGTTAAGAGGCTAGTGCCAAGGAGATGCCACATCCCATGAGTTAGAATCAGGACATAATGTCAATGCACATGAGTATGTTGTGACACTACAAAGTTATGATGTGTGCACATAGTTACTGCCATTTCCTCCCTCACTATGAAGGGCCTGATATTCTGGAAAGGTGGGCTGGCAGGGAAAGAGAGTTTCACTTCTACGGTCCTCCCACCATTCCCCCCAGCTCTGGAGTCTGGACCCGAGGCAGCTCTTCTCACAATTCCTACCCATATCCACCCCATCCTACCTAATTCTCTGGACTAGGGGTCAGCAGTCCTGGCCACACACTCGAATCCCCTGAGGAACTCTACAAAAAATGCTGATGGCTTCCCCTCAAACCAATTAAATTTTATTTCCTGGGAGTTGGACTGGGACCCATGCATTTATTAGTTGTTAAAAAAAAAAAAACTCCTCAGGTAAGTCTAGTGTATGGCTAGAATTTAACCCTGCTATTCCAGGCTCTAGGAGTATAAACTACAGGAGGGCAGGGATGAGATCTGCTTGCTACCACTGTACTCACAGCACCTGGCACAGTACCTGCACTTCTTAGACCTATGATATATTTTTGATAATTTAAAAATATGTCCCATGCTCATGAATTGGAAGGATCAATATTGTCAAGATGTCCATTCTATCCAAGGCAATCTACTGATTCAATGCAATTCCTATCAAATTGCCAGCATCATTTTTCACAGACCTAGAAAAGACAAAACAGAAAATCACATGGAAGTAAAAAAAGAGCCCGAATTACTAAAGCAATCCTCAGCAAAAAGAACAAAGCTGGAGGCATCACACTTCCAGACTTCAAAACTTTACTACAAGTCTACAGTAACCAAGACAGCCTGGTACTGGAACAGGAGTAGATACTTAGACCAATGGAACACAACAGAGAATCCAGAAATAAAACCACAGATTTTCAACCTACTCTTCTTCAACAAAGCTGATGAAAACAAACACTGGGGAAAGGAAATCATATGTAGCAAATTGTGCTTTAAAAAAATATGAAGAAAAGAAAAAGAAACTGGCTAACCACATGCAGAAGAATAAAACTTGATCCTTACCTATCACCATATACAAAAATTAACTCAAAATGGATCAAGAACTTAAATGTAAAACTTCAAACTATAAAACTCTTAGAAGAAAACTTAAGGAACACCCTCCTGGACATCAGAGTAGGCAATGAATTCATGGTCAAGTCCTCAGAAACAAATGCAGCAAAAGCTATGATTGACAGGTGGAACCTTATCAAACTAAAAAGTTTTTGCACAGAAAAAGAAACCATCTAGAGAGTAAAGAGACAATCCGCAAAATTCAAAAAAACTTTGCAAACTATGCATCTGACAAAGGTCTAACATCTAGGATCTACAAGAAACTCAAACAACTTGACAGGAATAAACAACCCTATTAAAAAGTGAATAGACACTTCTCAAAAGAAGACATTAAAGCAGCCAACAAGCATATGAAAAAATTCTCAGCCTCACTAATCATCAGAGAAATGCAAATCAAAACTGCAATGAGATACTACCTGACACTGGTGAGAATGGCTATCATTAAGAAGTCAAGAAACAGCAGGTGTTGGCAAGACTGCAGAGAAAAGGGAACACTTCTACATAGTTTTGGGGAATGTAAGTTAGTTCAACCTTTGTGGAAAGCTGCATGGCATTTTCTCAAAGAACTAAAAGTTGAGCTACCATACGATCCAGCAGTTCCACTTCTGGGAATATACCCAGAGGAACCTAAAAAGCTCTACCAAAAGACACCTGTACATACATGTTTATTGCTGTACTATTCACAATAGCAAAAATATGGAACCAACCCAGATGCCCATTGAAAGTGAACTGGATAAAGAAAATGTGAAATATATATACATGATGGTCTACCAAAATTATGTCCTTTGCAGCAACATGGACGCAGTTGGAGACCATCATCCTAACTATCCCAGACACAAAAAAACTGAATACCACATGTTCTCACTCCTAAGCAGGCACTGATCACTGGATGCACAAGCACAAAGATGGGAACAACAGGTGCTAGACACTGCTGAAGGAGGGAGTGAAGAGGGATAAGGAGACACAGCCACATACTTGGTGCCACGTCCACGATCGGGGAGAAGAGGGCTCATGAGAAACCCAAACCTCACCTGTATGCAATTTATGTATGTGGTAAATCCTCACATGTACCCAACAACTCTAAAATGAAAAAGGTATATTTTTTAAAGTTGCCATAGGCGTAAATGGAATTTCTCATTAAACAGTGTTTTAATATGAAATATGTCAGAGTATGTCTACTGTAAGCAATTATCATTTTTAAATTGTTATAAAGAAGTACATGTATTTCTAGGGGAATTTATAACAAACAAGAAATTCAAAGTTGGGAGGGAAGAGAAATGGTTCTCAATAATGTGTGGCTAAACAGGTAACACTTGCTGCCTTCTAGATAACTCTACTTGTAAGATTCTTGAGGATATCGTTAGATACGCATGTGTTTAAAAAGTCACTCTGAGACTTTTTTTATGGTAAGATACTTGACTATAATAACCATTTCACTATGTGTCAATATGCCAAAACATCATGTTATAATCCTTAAATATATACAGTAAAAAAACCCTAAAACTAAATATATATATATAGAGAGAGAGAGAGAGAGAGCGAATGAGCCAGGTAAGGTGGCTCCCAGCACTTTGGGAGGCTGAGGTGGGAGGATCACCCAGGAGTTCAAGAACAGGCTGGTCAACATAGTGCAACCTCATCACTACAAAAAATAAAAAAATTAGCCAGGTTTGGTGGTATGTGCCTATAGTCCCAGCTACCTAGGAGGCTGAAGCAGGAGGATCACTTAAGCCCAGGAGTTGGAGGCTGCAATGAGCTATGATGATTAAAAAATAAAAATATTAGTGACTAACACAGAAATAATCAAAGATTGGGACCACATATCACTTACTTTATCTCTACTCCTTGAAGCAGAATCAAATCAGGTGCAAGATCAACTATAAGAAGAGGTTACTCCCTAAGCAAAAGAAACAAAGCAGGAGGTATCACACTTCCAGACTCTAAACTTTACTATAGGGCTACAATAATCAAAACAGCCTGGTATTGGTACATGAATAGGCATGTGGACCAATGGAACAGAACAGAGATTCTGGAAGCAAAACATCAATTTCTCAACCAACTCCTTCAACAAAGCCTCCACCAACAACCACTGGGGAAAGGAGAACCTATTCAGTAAATGGTGCTGGGAAAACTGGTTGACCACATGCAGAAGACTGAAACAGGACCTCTACCTATCACCATACACAAAAATCAACTCTAAATGGATCAAAGACCTAAAAGTAAAACCTCAAAGGTTAACAATCTTAGAAAACGCAGGAGACATCCTTATGGAAATCAGAATAGGCAACCAATTCCTTATCAAAACCCCAAAAGTCCATGCCCTAAGAGATAAGATAGACAACTAAGACCTCATCAAACTGAAAAGCTTCTGCAAAGCAAAAAAAAAAAAAACATCAAGAAAGCAGGGAGACAGTCCACTGAAAAATAGTTGCCAACTGCATATCTGACAAACGCCTAACATCCAGGGTCTACAAAGAACTCAAGTGTGCTGAAAGGAAAAAAACAAACAACTCCATTAAAAAGTGGGCAAAGGACATGAATAGACCCTCTCAAAAGAAGATATACGGGCAGCCAACAGACACATGAAAGTGCTCAGTCTCACTAATCATCAGAGAAATGCAAATCAAAACCACATTGAGATACCACCTAACCTCAGTATGAATGGCCATCATTAATAAAACAAACAACAGATGTTGGTGAGGATGCAGAGGAAAAGGAACACTTCTGTACTGCTGGTGGGAATGCAAACTAGTGCAACCTCTTTGGAAAGAAATAGACATTGACCTTCCATACGACCCAGCAACTCCCCTACTAAGGATATACCCAGAGGAACTCAGATCATTCTACAAAAAAGACATGCATGTTTACTGCAGCCTATTCACAATAGCAAAAACATGGAACCAACAGTGCTGCCCATCAAAACTGAACTGGTTTAAAAAATGTGGAACGTATACACAATGGAATATTACACAGCCATAAAGAAGGAGAAGCATATGGACTTCACAGCAACTTGGATGAATTTAGAGTCAATAATACTCAGTGCTCAATCACAGAAACAAAGAACAGGGTTCCACATGTTCTCACTCATAAGTGGATCTTGAACCTTTACTATAATGCTATAAGAAAGAGATTGGCAGTAGTGGGATACTGCGGGGCGGGGGCAACAACATCAATAAGGGTGCCTGATCTCAAAATAGGCAAAGTAGGGACCAAAGGGAGACCCAAACTTTACCTGTACAACGTCCACTTGTATATCTAATTCCGAATTGTGCCCTACATCTTTAAAATAAAGAAAATTTTTTTAAAAAAAAGAATTTGAGTCACTAAAAAAAAAAAAAGAAAGATGAAGCTACCCAAAACTAGACCATCCCTAAGCCCTCCCTCCCTCATCTCCCAAAAAGCTATGGAGTTGAAAAGCCAAGAAATCCCTTATTACATCAATGGCATTTTTATTCACATCATTTTATAGAGTGATACTTTGGCTCTGGGACAGTGAGAGAGGACCTCATCTCCAGGTAAGTTAGAATCCACAGCACTGCCTCACCAGGGAGCTTGTTAAATGCAAAATTTCAGCCCCACACCCCCCACAGATCAACTGAATTATAATCTGCATTTTAATAAAATTCCCAGGATGTTCACATGCTTATTAAAGTGTAAGAAGCCACATGGCAGCCACATGGTAGAGAAGTCACTATGGGGGAGAATCAGTAGCTCTATAGGGAGGATCCTCAGTACCTGGGAGAGCTATGATCCCCCAGTCCCCACCCAAGCCAAGTGTGTGAAGGGAAGAGACTTTCAGATGAGGTTAGGAAAGGGGGTAGAGCCACCCAAAAAGGTCAAATCACAGAGTTTTGACCTTCACAAAACCCTTAAGTCACCTTAGGACTTGAATCCTTAACCTTTCAACCAAGTCTTGCGCTTGGAAGATTAATGAGCAAGCAAACCAGAAGAGCAGAGGACAATCACCTCCTGATACCAGGTAGCACGTTTGTTTTTACTTCCTGAAGGATTTGGGGGATGGCAGGGTCATGAGCAGGTGCTAAGTATCATCCTAAGGTGGATGGGAAGATAGGGCCTTGTCTCTGCAGTACCCAGCAGAGTGGGTGGGGCTCCTCACTCCCTCCCCCACGTGGCCAGAGTTTGGTAATTCCCACATGACGTCCACTGTGCTGGGCAATCCCCTCACAACACCAAGCTTCCTTAAAAACCCTTGCTGTCTCATCTATTATTTAGTTAGCATGCCATCGTCCTCACCAGCGTTTACAATCGGTGGCTATTACTGTCTTCATTTACATCTTTCTGGGGTTTGAAGATGAAAAGAAATGACTGTGGTCATCTTTGCTTCTGTGCAACAGGGGAACCTATATCTGCAAGGAAATAATTATTTTGACAAATTCTAGACACCGAAGTGTACTCCTTTATACAATTTTCTCTGGGTTCTGGCCATACCTAGTCATCCCTTCCTGCAGAGACAATAGCTGATGCTCACCAGAAGTTTACGCGGAACCGCCCCCAAACCACGGTAAACATCAAGGAAAGAGCTAAAGCCTCAGCAAACGTTCCTCCTCAGCCCCTCTCTGCCCTCAAACCTAATGAGTATGGCAGCTCCGACACAGAACACCAGAATGGGCCATCCCCGCTAGCAACTGTGCTGAAACAATCATGCTTTGCCCTTGATGAAATTGCTTAAACTATTTACTGCTTTACAACCTCATCCACAGAAAACATTTTTCATGCCTCGGCCTGGCTGGAGGCAGTTTTTGCATTCTGCGTCAGGAGGAAATTGATTAATGTGAATGTTTTAGCTGTGGTTGTTGTTTGTGTATAAACTTTTGTTAAAACAAGTACGGCAGAATAAATGACCTTTATGTAGACACCTATTAAGGCACTAAAAGGCTTGGCTACATTCATCTGAGACGCGTCCACATAACGAGTGGAACAATGAGGGGCTCAGCAGCTGCAAGGGGTTGAATTGAATTCTTCAACAATAGAAAAGTTTTTCAGACCCAAATACCAGCAATCAAAGAGAATTTTTGCAGATAATCCGAGAGAAAGAAAAAAAAAAAAAAAAAAAAAGCTAGCCAACTTTGCAGCAGTTAGCATAAGGTTGCCATCTGAAACATGTCAGCTTAAGAGCAGACCGTACGGTCATTCTTTCACCCAACTGCAGCATTCAGAACTGTTTCCCCAAATAATCCCAGATGGCATGCCACAAAATTTCAATTCATTTTAAAAGCTTTCTTTGCTGTTATTATGTGATTGAAAGTGCAAAAGCAAGTTGCCATTCTCATGGCACTATTTGCATTGGCTATTATCCCCTAAAATCCCCTTTAAACAGCTACATTGTCAGCCCATAGGCCTCATTTAGAACTACAAAAAAGCCCAGATTAATTCGATCAAAGAAAGAGCCAAGTACAAAATGCACTTTTCAAACTGTATCAGAGTGGGTTCGCTTTACAGATCGCTTCGGGGCAAGAACCGCAGGGGAAAGAAAGCCCTGGAATAAAGCTTGGTTATGAAGCGAAATAACTAGGTTTGGCTCCCTATCTGATCTATTTGAGCACCTCAAGGCGAAATCTCCAATTAAAAATCCTTCGAGGGAAATCTATTTAAATATAAATGCTGAAACAGACCCCCACAAATTGCAGCATCGCATTTGCACCAGGGGCTCGGAGCCCCCATTCTCAGGAGGCCGTCTGAAGCCCTGCGTGGAGAACCTGGTCAGCAGAAGGCATTTCGGAAGACTCAAACACCGAATCAAAGCCAAAGTACTTTGCACTTGCAAAATTTTATATCTGCCTCTTTTTCTTTTTTTAACCCCATCCCAGAGGAGATGTTTTTACGTTACCACGAGAAAATAAATGGCTGGAAAACAAAGGATAACGATGATGAGAGCATCTCTTTCCACAAAATAAAACATGCTGGGATTCAGGTCGAATTCCGGGATTACGAGCGTGCTGCAAGCCCACGGTCTTCCAGGAACGCTGGCTGGGCTGCCTGCGGGTCGCGTGGTTTGTTGCTTTGTTTGAGTCTCACCTGGGGGTCTGGAGGTGGGGGAGAAAGCTGGGGTGAGCCAAGCTGAAGTTTGGGTTTCTTAGGGACGCTCCATGAGTTTCCTAGGCAGGGTGAGCAGCGTCCGTCACCCCCGGAGACGGCGCAGCGGCTGGCAAGCTGCACCGAAGCTGTTGCCTTCAGCTGCTGCTTTTGTGCACTGAGAACATTTTGCTGAGGAGGAAACGGCTGCACAAAGGTAGGGCTACAGGATGCGTGCAGCAAGATGTGCAGTGGCCTCTTCCGGGACTGAGCAGGGCCGGGAGGGTGCCGAAACAGGCAGCTGCAGCAAACAGGAAAGTCATCTGCAGGAAGGGTGATTTCTGCCAGTTGTTTGGGGCTCAGTCTTTTGGTCCGGGAGAGATGAACTGGAAGTCTTGGGCTGTCTGCTATTCCCCAGACCCGTCCTGGAAACAAAAGACCCTCATGCTGCTCTAATCTTCACATACAAATGTTTAAAAGTGACAGCTTACCTAGGGGATCCAACCTTAATCCATTGGTCCCAAACTTTTCCCAAACTTCTGCGACACAGGCTTCGCTCGAAATTGACAGAGTTAGTAGGTTATCCAAATTGCACATAGGTGTTCACCACCCCCAACCACCAAATCCTCCTAACCATCCTGAGAATTATCTAGAGAAAACAAATATGGACAGCAAAACTCTAGAAATTGGAAATGTTACCCCCACCTCCCACCCCTGAAGTCACAAAGACAGAGAAAGAAGCAAATGGTAAACACATACACTGGAAAGGGAATATAGAATCGAATTGTTTTTGGTGAAAGAAAACTTCAATTCCACACCCCCACCCCCAATCTTCCAAACAAATTATTTGTAGTCGTGGTGGTCCTCACTATTAATTACAGGAATACAGCACAAAGAAAACTTGTTCTGACTTTTTGTGCGCTGTATAAACTTCCTGGAGTTCTGCAAACCTAACCCTGTAAAAGAGAGGGGAGAGGCAACCACATGTATTGGTTCACAAGGAGACAAGCTATGTCACTGTGAGAAAACACACCCAAAGGAATTTATTTCTAGTGAGTTTCAACAAACTGTCAACTGGTTGGAGTGAGGATATTTACTGTGACTTTATAGGTCTCACTGGAACCCTAGATGAAAATACAGTGGCTTCCTTTTGATGATAAATATTTGATGATGAGTCATGAACATGCTAAGCAAAATTAGAAAGGAAGACCAGCTTCCCCGCCATTACCACCACTGCAGGCTTCAGAGACCTATGATGCTTCCTCCAGGACCCACAAGGACATTGGTTAAGGCAAATCCAAATGAGATTATTTTGAGGGTTTTGGTGGGATTTTTTTTGGGGGGGGGTTGGAGGAATCAGGGAAAGGGTGCCATGTTGAATTCAAACCTCCAGACTTTTTTTTTAGGAACTCTGAATTCTGGTCCTAGCTCTATCTCTAAGTACAGAATGATCTTGAGCTAGTCACTTTCTCTTTCTAGACCTTATTTTCCCCAACTATAAAGTGAGAAAGCTGGTCAGGCACGGTGGCTCACCCCTGTAATTCCAGCACTTTGGGAGGAAGAGGCGAGAGGATTGCCTGAGCTCAGGGGTTCGAGAGCAGCCGGGGCAACTTGGCAAGACCTCATCTATACAATAAATTTAAAAATTAGTAAGGCATGGTGGCACATGCCTGTAGTTTCAGCTACTTGGAAAGCTGAAGTGGAAGGATCACCTGAGCCCAGAAGGTTGAGGCTGCGGTGGCCATGATTGTGCCACTGCACTCCAGCCTGGGTGACAGAGTGAGACTCCAACTCAAAAAAAAAAAAAAAGAAGAAGAAGAGAGAGAGAAAGCTAAACTAGATAATTTCCAAGAACCATCCCAAAATTAAGGGTGATGAGAGCATGATGAGAGGAAGATTTTACCTTTCTTCCATAGTCTCTCTCTTGACCTCTTGTGGTCCAGTTCATTTTCTATTTAGCATTGCACTCCCTAGAGCATGGAGACATTCACAGGATGAATGCAGACTCTCCCAGGTTCCAGGATCCCTCTTCATGACTGAGCACAGAGCATGTGTTTCTGATCCAGCCCTCCCCAGGCTGGAGGCCAAGTCCCTGCAGAGGGCAGTGGCAGGAGGTATAGGGGAGCAGGCTACTGAGAACCCTCTCTGCTCCAAGGAGGCAGGGAAAAGGGGAGGAGATGAGACCACCTGTGACCCCAGGCACCAAGCCTCCTGCCCCCACACATGCTCCCTCTTCCCTCAGATTTCATTTACAAAACACAAATTCAACTATGCAGCCATAAAGAAGAACGAAATCATGAACTTCACAGCAACCTGGATGGAATTAGAGTTTATAATACTGAGTGATCTCTCACCGAAACAAAGAGCTGAGTATCACATGTTCTCACTCATAAGTGGACCTTGAACAACTACCATAATACTATAAGAAAAGGATTGACAGTAGCAGGAAACTGCGGGGGGGGTGGGGGACAGGGAAGTGGGATTGACAGTCGATATCTGCCTGGGGAAGAGGTCACACCTCATCGATAAGGGTACCTGCATGATGAATATTTGTATACCAAGCCCTGAATTGTATCCCACAATTTTAAATAAAAATTAAAAGAGGAAAAAAAACCCCACAAATTCAAAGATAAAAGTATTCAGAATTTCAAGATAGTGAATGCAGAGCATTAAACCCCAGAGTGGGCCCTCTTCTGACGGCACTGGCCAGCACCATGAATCTGGCACTGGCCCTCATACATGACCAACTGTGAGTGTAAGGGAATCAATGCCCCCATGGAGTAAACTTTTAGCCAGTGGGAGATGGAGGCCTGCAAGTAAAATTCTTCTGTCTAAAGTTTTGGCTTCCCTGGGCCACATCAAGTAAAGAGGAATTGTCTTGAGCTGCACATAAATTATATAATATAGTTAATGTATACACATAAAACACATTTTATGTTTTATATTTTATTCTAAAGTTCAGACAAATGAGAATAATATAAAAGTGGTGCAAAATTTGACCTTGTTTTTGTAAAACTAAGCTATCAATGTCTGGTTTGATGGAAGTGGTCACAATTCTTAGTGGGTTCTCAAGGTGCTCATCAGAAATGCTTGTCCGAATTTTGTTCTCTGTGTGCTTCCTCATTGAAAACAGCTGCTCACAAATGTATGCACTGCCAAAAAGTGATGTCATGAATAAGACATAATTGTGAACTTCAAAAATGGAACTATGCATGAGGTCTTGATGAAAATAAATGCTAAAAAATGCATGACGTTAAAAGATTGTGTGGGGACTCATTACTAGCTGTCCTGGGCTGCATGCGGCCCACAGGTCATGGGTTAAACATGCCTGCTCTAAAAAAAGCACTCATGTATATAGCCTCTCAGAAATGGTCCTGCAAGATCAAGAAATTGGTCCTACATGAAGCCAAGAGCAGGCCAGTGCAACTCAGCATTCTCATGTGTGTCTCCCTCTCATTTTCTTCCTCCAGCATGGACGGCCATCCCCATTACAGTAAGAGCATGTAAACCATTTCTGTAGACTCTGCATTTTGAGTAACCCAGGTTAAGACAATTGATTAACTGAAAATTAAGGATGAAAGAACACACTTTAGATATTTTACCTTGATTTAAACATTTCATTTTAACTTAGAATGTCACTTTAATTTAAAATATTTAAGCATGTATTTGTTTGCCAACTTTCTAAAGGTTTTTTTTTTTTTTAGTCAGTGAATCCACTGAAGTTCTATTTTGTCTTTATTGGCAAAATCACAGTCAAAATGCATCACTTATAATTTATAGACTTGATTTATTTAAGCTGATACAATAAATTAAAGGCCCTTTTAAAGCAACTTAAATGAATAAATTTTCTATATTTGTATGGATTTATTCTTTCTGGTATTTCTTTCTTCCTTTTAAATTAAAGATGAGATCTCCAAATGTTGTCCAGACTGGACTCAAAATCCTGACAATCCACCCACTTCAGTCTTCTAAGTAGTGGGACTACAGGTGCAGGCCACCATGTCTGGTTTTTTTCTCTCTCTCTCTGATCTTTAGGAGTTGCCCTACCAGTGCTGGGCACTGTGGCTCACGCCTGTAATTCCAGTACTTTGGGAGGCAGAGGTGAGAGGATTGCCTGAGCCTACGGTTTCGAGACCAGCCTGGGCAACATGGCAAGACCTCATCTCTACAATTAATCAAAAAATTAGTTGGTCATGGTGGTTCACACCTATAGTTTCAGCTATTTGGATGGCTGGTTGAGGCGGAAAGATCCCCTGAGCCCAGCAGGTTGAGGCTGCGGTGGCTGTGAGAGTGCCACTGCACTCCAACCTGGGTGGCAGCGTGAGACACCAACTCAAATTTTAAAAAAAAAGTGTCCCTACCAAACCTAACTTGGTAGCATTATTTTAGTGAATACCTATATAAAGTCGTTCCAAAGCACTCAACTTAGTTTTCACAGAAACAACTCTATTTTCAATGAATTTCTCATAGATGTATGTCATATTTACTTAAAATACATGATGGCAATCATAAATACAAAACATATAAACAGTTTAAGAACAAACACAGTGGGACAGCCCTGTTAGCATTCAGCTCCACTGATAAAAACCAAAGATTGTGGTGTCTTAGATCAGCAGTTCTCAGCAGCATCAAGGTCCTGGGACCTTATTAGAAACACAAATTCCCAGGCCTCACTCCAGATCTGCGGAATCAGGAACTCTCCAGGTGATTCTAATGCACACCCACGTTTAAGAGCCACCAACCTAAAAAATCATTTAATAGCTGGGAATATGCGTGTAGTGGTCATGATTAGTAGTACACTTTACTGACAAAAGAGAGAATGCTGTTAATGTAACAAGTTAGTGTATTGACCTCCAATAATTGCTCTGTGTTTTGGTTAGAACTAGGTTTGACTTCAGATAATTTTTTTAAGAACCACAGTAGCTTATATGAATATAGTTAACATTCCAGAACTGTACAGTTAAAAATTGTTAAGATGGTGAGTTTTATGTAATGTTTTTACCACAATAAAAAAAGATAAAGAAACAAAATTAAAATTTTAAATTTAAAAAAATAATGGCTTAAACACATTAGAAATGTATTTCTTTTACATCTAGAAAAAACTTAGAAGTAGACATTTCACGACTTGTATAGCACTCCATGAAGTGTTCAAGGAACCAGGAATCTTCTGGCCGATTTGTCTGGGGCCCTCGTCCTCATGGTCCAAGAGGGCTAAGAGATTTTCAGCCACTGCAGCATCCACATCCCAGACAGGAGAACAGAGCAAAGGAAAAAACAAAGGTACTCCTTCCCTCAAAAGGAGGCTTCCCAGAGATCTCACACAACACTTCCTTTCAAGCTCTCATTGTATAATAGCCACACAGTGACACATAGCTGCAAGGGAGCATAACAGATGTCATACCAAGGCAGCAATATGCCCACTTGAACACTGAGATGCTATTACTAAGAGAGAAGAGGCAAATAAATATTGGGAGACAGTCAGCAGACTTTAGCACATATTGTAACTGTAAAATCAGACCTGCCTTTACCTACCCCCAAAATGAAGAAATACTTTGTATAAAGCATTTCTAGACATTGCTGTAGTAAAAGACACACAGAGAGAAAGAGAAAGAGAGAAAGAGAGAGTGAGAGAGAGATCTACTTTTTTTGATAAATAATCCCTATTTTTATGATTTTTAAAAGGAAAAGCAGGGGGATACCCTCTGCTGCGGCTTATTATGTGCCAATTCCTATGCTTCTGCACCTGTCATTTCAATGATTGTCCACCATCGGCTGTGCTGGGCAGTTACATTCTGTAATAGGTAGGATGGGCTAGATTTGATGCAATAAAGGGAGAACCTCCTCATCACCTGTGAGGAGGGGAATGCCACAAGGGCCCCTGTGGCATTAATTCAGGCTGCTATGACAGAATACCATAGTCTGGGTGACTTAAACAACAAACATTTATCACTCACAATTCTAGAGGCTGATAAGGAACAAAATCACAGCCTTTGCAACAATTTGGATGCAGCCAGAGACCATCATACTAAGTGAACTATAAGAGGAACAAAGAATGAACATTGCATGTACTCACTCATAAGCAGGCCCTGAGCACCAGTCATATTAGCACAAGGGTAGGACCAGGAGTGATGGGACACAGCTAAGGGAAGGAGGGAAGTGGGAGGCACATGACCACACACTGGGCACCTGGTCCACAACTGGGGGAGAGAGGGCCAGCTAGAAGCCCAAACTTCACTTGCATGCAGTGTACTTATGTTGCAAACCATCACTTGTATCTCACAACTCTAAAATAGAAATAAATACAATAAAGATTTTGGAGGCTGGAAGTTTAAGATCAAGGTGCCAGTGGATCTATCCAATGTCTGATTGAGGACTCTCTTCTTGGTTTGCAGATGGCCGCCTTCTCACTGTAATTTCACATGGCAGAAAAGGGGAGGTGGGGGTGGGAAGCAAGTTCTCTGGTGTCTCTTCTTACAAGGGCAGTACTCCATTCATGAGGGCTCTGCCTCATAGCCTAATTACTTCCCGAAGGTCTCACCTCCTAATACCATCACTTTGAGGGTTAGGATTTCAGCATATGAATTGGGGAAAGGGGGAAACAGAAACCATTATTTGCAACAGTTCCTGTAAGTCAAAGCAAAAGACATGACCATGCCTAACTTCAAGCAGACTCTCTGAGGCCAGAACCAGTATCTTGCTCACTTTGTATCTGATATCTAGCCCACATCCTCACATATCCAAGGATCTCCATAAATGTTGAATTGCTTGTTCAATTGAAGTTTTAAAATCTCTCCAAATTATCTCAAGTCAATCATCTTTCTAGAACCACTCCTCCCTCAAGAGAATTGGCTTATGCAAGTTTTCTTCCTGGAATTCATCCAGGTAGTGAAAAAAATGAAAACTTGCAAAAAATTCGATTTTGCCCAACTCCGTCCCCCCTGCCGTCCAAGGAAAGGACTTTCCAAGGCAGCACAGGCACCAGCCCTCTAGTGGAGAAAATACTTATCTTGGCTTTTATGCTGCAGTTTAATTTGATGTGTCAAAATTCTGTCTTTAATCTGCCCTTTTACAAAGTAGTAACAACAAATGTTGTTCTGGGAATTACATTTTCAGATGATTAGGTTATACAGCAGACTAATCACTTTTGCTTTAATGAAGAATAAAGTGTACCGCACTGCTGGCACTGTTATTAGAGATTGTCAGCTAAATCATTTAAGATGTGCTGTTTACGTAAGTTCCTAATTACTGCTGGGATTTTTACAGTAAGGTAGAGTTAATGGTCTCTTCTGTCATATCTCTTCTGTAATGTGATGACTTTTGTGAGCCTCCTCCTTCTAATTGCACAAAACAACGAAAGCATCCTGTTAAGGAAAGATGGGTAGCTAAATCCTGATGAGTCAAAACCCATTTAATTAAGACATGAGTGTCAGAACGGAGCTTAGAACTGCTTAGGGGCACACTTCTAATCATTACTGGAGATCTCAGAAACAAACTGTGCTTTAATGTACCAGGGGAAATAGCCAAGAATCTTCATCAGTACACTGCTGAGCCCCTAATGTCAGGACTTCAACATCTTTAGCAATGGGATGCTGGAATTAGATAATTTTACACTTGTGGAAATCTAATTATGTGAGTTCTCCACTCTCGCTCTCAACTCTCCAGCTTACTTCCAGATCCATAAACACTTTAAGTGGCCCCTGGGCCACTGTAGACTTTTGATCTTTCTTACGATTTCATGGACGAGTTTACTAGTCTGGACTCTGACCCAGGTGGTTGGAGATAGAAGCGTGATGGCCTCAAGTCACACAAGCCTCAAGACTGTGGATCAGACAGAGGTTCTAGGTCCATCCACCTGCTGGAATATACTGACAGCAAAACCAGGAGGGTGTCATCACAGAGAGGAAAGGCAGAGTCACTGCAGGGATGAGGAGAGGAACAGGAAGAGACTGCTTTTCTGGTCACTTAGGAGACTCCAAAGGGCCCAGCTAGGCCTGAGGGCAAAACAAGGTGGCCAAAGTCTCTATGTCAGATGTGAGAACTGGAAAGGAGAGAGATCAAACGATCTATGAAATGTGTTCTGCTTTTGCTTATAATTTCCTCAACCATGTATATTTTGTGTCCTAAAATCCTCTTGAATCATATTAAGTTTGTATAGATAAGCTTTGATAGTCTATTGATTAGGTAATTCCTGGACTGTCAACAACCATAATTCTTTGAGTGGTTTTTTTGTTCTTTTTTACTTCCTCCAAAACTACTCAATACCTATCTTTTTATTTTTATTTTATTTTATTTTATTGTTTTTGTTTTTTTTTTTTTTTAGTCAGAGTGTCACTTTGTTGCCCAGGCTAGAGTGCAGTAGCAAGCTCACAGCCACCCCAGCGTCAACCCACTGGGCTCAGGTGATCCTTCCACCTCAGCCTTCCAAGTAGCCAGAAGTATAGGCACGTGTTACCACGCCCAGCTAATTTTTTGATATATTGTAGAGACGAGGTCTCACGAAGTTCCCCAGGCTGGTCTTGAACCCCTGGGTTCAGGCAATCCTCTCACCTTGGCCCCCCAAAGTGCTGGGATTACAGGCATGAGCCATTATTTTATATTTTTGAATACGGGTATCACTGTTGCACAGGCTGGAGTGCAGTGGTATCAGCCTTGACTTCCTGGATTTGGGCAATCCTCCCACCTCAGTCTCCCAAGTAGTTAAAACTAAAGGCATGCACCACTACATCCAGCTAATTTTTTTATTTTTGTTATTATTTTTTTTTAGAGACAAAGTCTTGCTATGTTGCCTAGGCTAATCTCAAACTCCTGGGGTCAAGCAATCCTCCCGCTTCAGGCTCCCAAAGTGCTGGGTTTACAGGCATGAGCCACCACACCCAACTTATCTTTTTAATCTTAATTAAAAACTCTGCCTGAATTCTTCATTTTGAAAGGGGAGAGTCTGTGATTCTAGCCAAGGGAAAAGAGAAATCAGCAAAGGGATTACAGCACACTTAGTCTGAATTGCCAGGCACCCCCAGAGGGATGCATCACATCAACTGCATGAAGCTGGAGCTCAAGGGAAAGCAATGAACTGGAACAGAGACTTGGGAGTTGCGTGGTGGGTGGTAGTTAAAGGAAGGAGACCGGAGGGTTACCCAAGAGAGTTTTGGAGCATCAGAAGAGTAAACACAGATCCAAGTGAGTGTCAGCATTTTTTAGCGAGGTAGGAAGAAGAGACAATTAAATTACAAACATAAGAAGAGAGGAAGTCACAGGAGAAAGAAGAAAGAGGTATTGCTGCCTGGGAGAGAAATTTCTGGAAGGGATGGTTAATAATATTAGAGGTCACAGGGATCAAGCAGGTCAAGGATCTGAAAAGAGAGGAGCTTCTGTCTGGAGATGCAGGAAAGGTAGCCCTAGGGTGGGAGTGAAAATGAGCACGTGACACAGAACCATGGGGTGGCGTTTGCAGGAGGGAGCTACACTTTGTGGCTCCTTCAGATAATGGTACGAGGACTTCATGAAGAAATCCTCCTGGGGGAGACTTCACCGTGGGGAGCAAAGGCAGGGGTTTATCACCTATACTAAATACTAATTAATTTTTGGGACCCTATCAGGGCCCACAAGTATGAGGCACCATCTCCCGGCCTCAGATCTTCCTGGAAACAGAATTCCCATAACCCCAAGCCCTCAAAGGGACATATGAGAGGGGACCCAGAAAAATCCAGAATTATCTTTTGGAGGGCAGGCCCCTGATAGTATAGGTTTCTCCCACTAGGTGAGTGTTCTAGGAATCCATCAGCATCAGTGGACCAGCTAGCATTGTCAGGTGCTGCGTTCGGCTTCAGTTATTTTATTTTATTTTATTTTATTTCATTTCATTTCATTTTATTTCATTTTATTTCATTTTATTTTATTTTTAGATTCTTTCAACCTGTTTGCTTATTTATGATGGGTAATTTACAGGAACAGCCTGCCTACATGGTGTTGAGTGTTCAGCAGTTTTTGACCAAAAAAGACATGACCCCACATCTTACCCTCCCTATTCACCCAATCTTGCCCTCAGTGACTTTTTTGGTTTCCCTGGATGAAAAAAGCACTCAAAGGGAAACATTTTGCTGATATGGAAGAGGTGAAACAAAAAACAGGAGAAGCACTAAAAGACATCAAAATGGGCAATTTCAAAAACTGTTCAGAACAATGGAAAAAGAGTCTCAGTAGGTGTATTACATTAAACAGACAGTACTTTGAAAGGGACTGAAGTTTAAACCTGTAAGAATAAATGTTCAGTGTTTTATAAATAAATTCTGAGTTTTTTTGGGTCCCCCTTTGTATATAGGTAAGTGCTGTATATCTTCAATAGCATCATCTCCTAGGACTGCCATAACCAAGTACCACAAAGCAGATGGCTTATCACAACAGAAATTCATTCTTTCACAGCTCTGAAGGTTAAAAGTCCAAAGCTAAGGAGCTGGCAGAGCCATGCTCCCTCTAAGGGCTTCAGAATCCTCTAGCCTCTTCCTAGCTTTGGTATCTTCCAGCAATTCTTGATGTTCCTTGACTTGTAGCTACATTATCCCAACCTCTGCCTCTGTCTTCATATGGCCTTCTTTCCTGTCTCTGTCTGAGTCCTCTCCTCTTATAAGGACAACAATCATTTATTAAAGTCCATTCTGATCCAGTATGACCTCATCTTAACTGATTATATCTACAAGACTCTAATTCCAAATAAGGTCCCATTCTGAGGTCCCTGGTAGACATGAATTTTTGGAGGACCTTATTCAACTCACTAGACTGAATGTGTAAATACTTCTTGGGAAAACCAGTCACCACTTGAAGCAAAGGGCCAGCTGCCAAGTCATCTCACTCCCTTTCCTCCACCTCTTCAATCCCTCCTTTTCCTCAACAGTGCTCCCTGGAGGAGTACGTAGTGGTTCCAGAGACGTCTCGTTCTCCTGGCTACCTATCTTTTTTTTTTTTTTTTTTTTTTGAGTTGGAGTCTTACTCTGTCGCCCAGACTGGAGTGCAGTGGCCGTTCCCAGCCACCACAGCCTCGACCTGCTGGGCTCCGGCGATCCTTCCGCCTCAGCCTTCCAAGTAGCCGGAATTACAGGCATGCGCTACCACGCCCAGCTGATTTTTTTTTTATTTATTGTAGAGATGAGGTCTCGCTGCCCAGGCGGGTCTCGAACCCGTGGGCTCAGGCAATCCACTCACCTCAGCCTCCCAAAGGCGCGGGATTACAGGCTGAGCCACTGAGCCCAGCTTGGCTACCTATCTTTAACAGCGTGTTGTGGGAAGTGTGCTGACCTGTTGTGCACAGAACAAGAGTCCTGAGACCCAGGGCCCCTGGATTGACTCCGCTGCACTGGCTTGTACAGCCTGAGCCCCTGCTCATTCTCAGACTAGACTCCCATGTTTGGCAGAAAGGGTGGCTGCACTTTCAGCTCCTGACATCTGGTTCTGTGTCCTGCATGTAAAACCGACATCAACCCTCTGAGGCATGTCCTCATGGATCGACCCTTCCCTGTCAGCCATCTAGACGTGGCCCAGGATCACCTCAGGCTCACTCCATGTCACCCAGTGTTCCTAAAGGCCTCACTCACCCAGGACCAGAATGTTCACTCTGGATATTAAAACACTATCCTTTCCAGACAGGTACATGGAGTTTTTCCAGACTGCACTGATGACACAGGTGGCATCTGATAACTACTCCTCAAAGGAAGCATATTGGATGACACCCTTCTTTTAAAATGGTCCTGCCAGGCAAGAGCTGAATTCTATGATGTGGATGGAGACATTCTCTTTGGGGGTGAGGAAAGGAGTTAATGAAGTTTTTATTTTATAATAATCTTAAGTTTCCAGAAAATTTTCAAAGACAGTGACATGCACCTGTAGTTCCAGCTACTCGGGAGGCTGAGGAGGGAGGATTGCTTGAGCTCAGGAGTTCAAGGCTTCAGGGAGCTCTGATCGTGCCTTGGCACTCCAGCCTGGGTGACAGAGTGATACCAGTCTCTAAAAAGTAAAAAAATAAAATTTCACAGACAATACAGGGAGCTCCCACACACCCCAATCCCGGTTTTCCCAATTATGAACATCTTACAATAATATGGCACCGTGTTATATTAATGATCCAATGTGGATACATTGTCATTAACTCAAGTCCATACTTTACTCACAAGCCCTTAGTATTTACCTAATGTCCTTTTTCTGCCCAGGATTCTATATTGCATTTAGTCATCACATCTCCTTAGGCTTCTCTTGGCTGTGACAATTGGGACACTCTCTTTTCCAATGAATCTGCCATCTCAGACTCACCCTCCACGCATCTCCACATGACCTAGACCCCAGGAACCCATGAGCATGGGGAGGAAGTTCATACAGGTAGATGTGAGTCACTTGGAACAATGCATGGACCCTGATCCAAACTGCAGTTTAATAAAGACCTATTAGAACAAGTGAAATGACTATTACAGTGGTATGAGGAGTGGTATCTTGTCCTGTAAGAAATAGTACTTTGGCCAGGTATGGTGGCTCATAAGCTATAACCCCAGCTCTTTGAGAGGCCAGGGCAGAAGGATTGCTTGAGCCCAGGAATTCAAGACCAGCCTGAGCAACATAGTAAGGCCTGGCTCTACAAAAAGAAATTTTGGAAAATTAGCCAGGCTTGGTGGTGTGTGCCTGTAGTCTTAGCCACTTGGGAGGCTGAGGTAGAAGGATGTCTGAGCTCAGGAGGTTGAGGCTGCAGAGAACCATGATTGTCACCTGGGCGACAGAGTGAGACTTCACCTCAAGGAAGGAAGGAAGGGAGAAAGAGAGGAAGGAAAGAAGAAAGGAAAGAAGGAGGGAGGGAGAAAGGGAGGGAGGGAGGGAGAAAATAAACAGTACTTTGGTTTGTACAGCACAAGATGAGGAGCAGGAAACAGAGCAAGAATAAAGGCACACGGCTGTGAAGGAAACATCAGATGGATGATTGTCCTCAAAGAGGATGAGAGGGAAGGTAGCCAGCCTTCCTCTCGTGGCGCAGAGCATAGGCCAGTGAGGGAGATACTGCTGGTTCTCACTCACTGAGGACATTAGGAACACAGCTGTGAGCACTCCCATCTCAGGGCCTTCACTCCCCAAACAAATGGGAGAGCTGTGTGCTGAGCCGCAGGGGTGTGTCAGGCTCACAGACCCCCTCTCTGTGCCATCAGGGCTGGGGTCTCCTAGGGCCCAAGGTACCTCTTATGGGGGGGCGCTCTCAGGAGTGAGGGGGCATGAATCTTATTGTCCTCTCCATATCCATCAGCACATTCCCCGGGTACTCTCCACAGGGAAGAGAACTGCCATCTCTCTCCTAGTCTAGGGCCAGCGTCAGCCTCATATACTGATTGTTCTGCTGAATGTAGCCCCAGAGAAGGAGAGGGAGAGAGATCAAACTCACAGGAAAGAAAAGGGTGACCACTCTGAGACCTGGAGGAAGAACTCGGAGGAAAAAACGAATAGAGATCGTGTTCTCTAATTACTCATCACCTTTTTTGTCTCCTTGATCCTCTTGGTATTTTTTTAGTAACTTTTTTTTTTCTGAGTCAGACTCCTACTCTGTCGCCAAGGCTGGAGTGCAGTTGAATGCTCACGGCTCACCACAGCCTCGACTTGCTGGACTCAGGTGATCTTTCCACCCCACCTTCCAAGGAGCTGAGACTATACCATGGCTAATTTTTTAATTTACTGTAGACATGAGGTCTCACTAAATTGCCCAGGCTGATCTCAAACTCCTGGGCTCAGGCAATCTTTTCACCTCAGCCGTCCAAGTAGCTAAGACTATGGGTGTGTACCACCACACCTGGCTATTTTTTTATTATTATTATTGCAGAAACGAGGTCTCGTCAAATTGTCCAGGCTGGTCTGGAATTCCTGGGCTCACACAATCCTCTTGCCTCACCCTCCCAAAGCGCTGGGATTACAAGCATGTGCCACCATGCCCAGCTTTTTTTAGTAACTTTATTGACACATAATTCACACACAAAACAGTTCACCCATTTAAAGTGCACAAGTCAATAGTTTTTAGGGTTTCTGTTGCATCTACAAAGTTGTTCAGTCACCACCACTAATTTCAGAACATTTTACCCCAAAAATAAGTCTGTACTGGCAGTCACTCCCCCACTCTGTCTTCCCATCCCCCAGTCCCTAGCAATCACCAGTCTGCTTTCTGTCTCTATCGATTGCCTGTTCTGGACATCATGCAGTACATGGCCTTTTGTGTCTGGCCTCTTTGACTTAGTAGTGTGCATGGAAGTTTTATTCATGTTGTAGCATGTATCAATGCTTGATCCCTTTTTATGGTTGAATCATTTTTTATCGCAGGAATAGACCACATTTTGTTTACCCATTGATCAGTTGATGGGCATTTGGGTTATTTCTGCTTTTTTGTGAATAATGCTGCTATGAATATTCGTGTACACATTTTTTGTGTGGATGGGTGTTTTCAATTCTCTTGGATATATTGCTAGGTCATGAAGTAACAGTATATTTAACTTTTCGAGGAACCACCAACCTGTTTTCTAAAGTAACTGCACCAGTTCTTCCACATGAGCAAGAAATAAACCTCTCCTCTATTTCACTCACTATCCTTTTAAGTTTTGCTAAGTACAACTGAACCTAACTGTAACTGGCACACTTGGCCCTTACGCCTACGATACTTTGTAAATGATTACATGTGCTTTAATCACCAGAGTGCGTCTCTTCTGCCCAACAAGACCAAAAGATGACATTCTCATGTTTCTGCATCTGCCACAGAGCCCAGTATGGCACCACGTACCAAACACAATTAATCCAAATTCTTCTGGATGTCTGCACTGATAAGACAGACCAATAGCCACCCCCACTCCCAAGATTTTCATGTCCTAATTCCTACAACCTGTGACTATCTTAAGTTACATGGCAAAGGGGAATTAAAGTTGTTAATTGACTGAATTTAAAATAGGGAGAGTCCAGGCACAGTGGCTCGCGCCTGTAAACCTAGCACTTTGGGAGGCCAAAGGCTCAAAATAAATCTAAAGAACATACAGAAAAGAGAATCACCATTTTCCCTCTTGGAGTAGTGAGAAATTCCTTTCTTCACCACCAGTCACTGAACTTAATTATAGGACACTTTAAGTTTTCAGTTGAAATTTATTTGGAGAGACACTAGGTGTTGCTGGTTATCCATGGAAAAGAATACTGCTAGGATTCATTCACTAGTATCTGAAGAAAATTGGGAAAAAATTCAATTTTGCATTTTGCTTTTGCCAAAAGCTATTTCTAGATAGAAAATTTACAAAATGGGTACACTGTAGTCAGATAGACCAATAGCCACCCCCACCCCCAAGATGTTCATGTCCTAATTCCTGCAACCTGTGACTATCTTAAGTTACATGGCAAAGGGGAATTAAAGTTGTTAATTGACTGACTTTAAAATAGGGAGAGTCCAGGCACAGTGGCTCACGCCTGTAAACCTAGCACTTTGGGAGGCCAAGGTGGAAAAATCACTTGAGCCCATGAGTTTGAGACCACCCTGGGCAACATAGTGAGACCTCATCGTTACAAAAAAAAAAAAAGAAAGCAAGAACGAAAACTAGCTGGTCATGGTAGCATATGCCTGTAGTCTCAGCTCCTCAGAACACTGAGGTGGAAGGATCGCCTGAGCCCAGGAGATCTAGGTAGGGTGAGCCGAGATTGTACCACTGCACTCTAGCATGGATGGCAGAGTGAGACCCTGTCTCCAAAAATAAAATAAAATAGGGAGATTATCCTGGATTGTCTGAGTGGGTCTAATGTAATCACAAGGGTCCTTAAGAGTAGAAGAGAAAGGCAGAAGAAAGGGGAAGATGTGGCTATATAAGAAAGATACAGAGAGATATCACACTCTGCTTCGAAGACAAAGGAAGGGGACCGTGAGAAAATGAATGCAAGTGATCACCGGAAGCTAGAAGAGACAAGGAGTCAGATTCTCCCTTTGAGCCTTGATGTGAGCCCAGTCAGCCCCTTTCACACTTCTGACCTCCAGAACTATATAGGTAGGCAGGTCTAACAATTCCAGACATACCTTTGTACACCACGTTTCCCAGGGCAAAGGGTAATTTAGACACTGCAGACTCTTTCCTACTAGGAGTTACTTCTCACCAGCCCTCCTCTTCCCCCGAGCCTCCAACCCCTTCTGACCTCTGGCCCCAGGCCTGTTGGCAAGGGGCTCACCATTTGACTGACCCTCTGACTTGAGCTCATCCCTCTGGCCAGTCCCACCCTGGACACCTGTAATAAAATATGCCACCATGTTTGTGGCTCCTCAAAGCCCAGTTCCCATGCAAATCAAACACACACATTCCACAATGTTTCTTACCAGTTTCTAGTCCCCAGTCTATGCCCCAACTTCCACTTTTCACCTTCTTTCCTCCCTCTTTTCCTTCAATAAAAATCGAGAAGCGTATTTATTTCATGCACTGTACAAGGCACTAAGGATGTATTGGTGAAGAACAGACCCACACTCTAGGCCTTGGGCCCCCACGGTTATTGGGGAAATGTACATGAACGTTAAATAATAGATTCTAGAAAGGGAGAAGCACAGGGTTCTGGTACTCACTTAACAGAGGGGCTGGCTTCCACTCTCTGGACCACGTTGGATTCGGGTGGTTTGTTTTGTTTTGGGGGCAGGGTTTTTGTTTTGTTTCTTTGTGTCAGAATTTCACTCTGTTGCCCAGACTGCAGTACAGTGGCATGCTCATAGCCACTGCAGCCTCAACCTGCTGAGCTCAGGTTCCAAGTAGCAGGAATCATAGGCATTTATCACCTCACTCGGCAATTTTTTTTTTTTTTTTTTTTTTTTTT
>NW_007246712.1:464872-467087 GCF_000164805.1 Carlito syrichta | reverse complement strand
TTTTTATTGTAGAGATGATGTCTTGCCATATTGCCCAGGCTGGTCTCAAACCCCTGGGCTCAGGCAATCCTCTCACTGCCGCCTCTCAAAATGCTGGGATTACAGGTGTGAGCCATCTTGCCCAGCTAGATTTGGTTATTTTAAGCTTAACGATGCCATTCTAGAGAAGCATTGTAGCATGATGGTTAAGAACGTGGTCTTCCATCATACTCAGTGAACTATCACAGAAACAAAGAACTGAATACTGCATGTTCTCACTCATAAGCAGGCCCTGATCACTGGTCACAAGGGTTGGATGAGCAGACACTGGACACCACAGCGGGTAGGGAGGGAGGGAAGAGGGTGGGGGAGCACGTAGCAACCCACTGCGTATCTAGTCTACTATCACAGGGAGAGAGGCCCCGCTAGAAGCCCAAACTTCACCTGCATGCAGTTGACTTATGTAGTAAATCCTCACCTGTACCCCACAACTCTAAAATAAAATAAAATAAAAAATAAATCATGCCTGTAATCCCAACATTTTGGGAGGCCAAGGAGAGAGGATTGCCTGAGCCCAGGGGTTCAAGACCAGACTGGGCAACTTGGCCGAGACTTCATCTCTATAATTAAAAAAAAAAAATTTACCAGGCATAGTAGTACATGCCTGTAGTTCCAGCTACTTGAAAGGCTAAGGCAGAAGGATCACCTGAGTCCAGCAAGTCGCGGCAGCGTGATCATGCCACTGCACTCCAGCCTGGGCAACAGAGTGAGACTCCTATTCAAAAAATAAAAAATATAAAATCGGTCTCCGAAGCCAGACTTCCCGAGTTCAGATTCTGCATCTACCACTTGCTAGCTGTGTAATCTTGAGCAAGCTATTTAACTTTTATTTGTCTCGGTTTCCTCAGATATAAACGGGGAGGATGAGAATAATACCTCATTAGGTTATCTTGATGATTAAATGAGTTAATACATGTAAATGCAGTATCTGACCTAGACAGAAAGTCATATGAACTTGCCGTTGCCATCGACTAATGTCAGTAACTCCATATTCTAATCTTAGCAAACACTGTGTGTTTGTCACTTTCTGTTCAGTGGGGTGGTAAGGAGTGAGCAGATGCAAGGGGCCACGAAGTGAGTAGCTGGTGAAGCCGGAGAAGGAGGAAGGAGGAGGCCTCTTCCCCTTTTTCAGTCAATGTAGCCATTGAAATGAGCCAGAATAATGGGACAGAGACATGTGGGAAATGAACACACATTACAAGATCATCTAAGGTCAAAGACAAAACACCACGTTCTAATGCATAAGGCCAAGGTGGGAGGATTGCTTGAGCCCAGGAGCTCAAGACCAGTCCAGGCAACATAGTGAGACTTCATCTCTACAAAAAATAAACCAGGTGCGGTGGCACACACCTACAGTCCCAGCTATTCAGGAGGTTGAAGTGGAAGGATCACTTGAGCCCAGGAGATCAAGGCTGCGTCAAGCCATGATCATGCTACTGCACTCCAGCCTGAGCAACAGAGTGAGACCCCAGTCAAATAATAATAATAATAATAATAATAATTACTAATTGAATAAATGTAAAACACCTAGAGCAGTGCCTGCCATATAGTGTGAACTATTAGTATTATCATTCCCAGAAACTAGCAAAAGAGCAAAGGAAGTCTTGGAACATATTACAGGGCTTATAGTCTAGTGAGAGAGACGAACAGGTGACAGTATTAATGACAGCTAGCACTACGTGCTTACGTGTCAGGCACCTTCCTAAGTTATTCATATTATTTCACTCATTTAATTCTTGCAACAACTCTAGGAGGTGAGTACTATTATTACTCTCATACCATCAATGAGACAACTGAGACAGAAAGAGGTTAAGTAACCAGCCCAAAGTCACACAGCTAATAAGTGATGGATCATTTGCAATTATGCCATAGTGTACAAAGGATCTTAGTGAGGTACATAAGAGATGCACTGAGAAAACAGTCTATCCTTATTATCCATGGATTGTGTATTTGCAAATTGTCCTACTTACTGGTGTTTATCTGTAACCCCCCAATTCATGCTTATGGTGTTTTCAGGGTCATTCACAAACATGCACACCATGGCAAAAGGTTTGAGTCACCCACTGTGTATGTCCCCAGATGAGGCTGAACAAGACAACATGCTGCCTTCCTATTATTATTATTATTATTTTTTGAGTTGGAGTCTCACTCTGTAGCCCAGACTGGAGTGCAGTGG
>NW_007246712.1:457665-464787 GCF_000164805.1 Carlito syrichta | reverse complement strand
AGTGTAGAGATGAGGTCTCGCTGCCCAGGTGGATCTCAAACCCGTGGGCTCAGGCAATTCACTCACCTCAGCCTCCCAAAGGTGCAGGATTACAGGCTGAGCCACCGAGCCCAGCTACCTTCCTATTTTAGTTCTTACACTGGAAACAAGTGTCCTTTGTAAGACCTATTCAGTGACATTTTTTTCCCGCATTCTTGTGCTTTTTGTTGGTGATTTCACTGTTTAAAATGGGTCCCAAGCGTAGTACTGAAGTGCTACCTAGTGTTCCTAAACCCAAAAAGGCTCTGATGAGTCCAACAGAGAAAATGCATGTGTTAGGTAAGCTTTGTTCAGGAGTGACTCGTGGTGCTGCTGGCCATGGGTTCAATGTTAGTGAGTTAACAATATATTAAATAACACGCATAGAAAAAGGTTATGACATTAAGCAAAAACACACAGAACAAGGTTACTCTTTGATCTGTTGACAGCCATGATCAAGAGGTTCACAGGCTCATAGTAATGACCAGAGGCTCACAGGAACCCAAACCTGTATTTCCTCTAGGAGCAATGGTTCAGTATTCACTAATGCAATGTTTATGGCTACTTTCTAGAACGTAGCTACTGTGGATAATGAGGATCAACGTTACGTAGGAGGTCATTTCTATCAGACTTGAGGGTCAGGTGGATTCTGAGAGACCTGAGGTAAGTGCGAGCCAGGGGAAGGAAGAAAGCAGGGAAAAGAATGTCCTGGGCAGAGGAGACAGCACAAGCAAAGCCCTAGAGACCATGACCAGTGCGAGCCTTTGAGGGGCTGAGAAGCAGTATGACTGGCAGGGAGCTAGGGGAAGAGAGGCTGGAGGACTAAGCTAAGGTCCAACCAAGCAAGATCCTCTAATTCCTAATTAAGGGGTAGGATATAACAGAAATTGTAGCAGCTGAGCTCCACAAAGTCTCCAACTCTTACATTCAAGTTCACTAATTTCCGGCTGGGCTTGGTGGCTTATGCTGGTAATTCCGGCACTTTGGGAGACCGAGGCAAGAGGATTTCTTAAGCCTAAGAGTTATGACTAGTCTAGGCAACATAGCAAGACCCCATCTCTACAAAAAATTAGTCGGGCATGATGTTGCATGCTTGTAGTCCCAGCTACTCCAGGGGCAGAGGTGGAAGGACCGCCTGAACCCAGGAATCCACGATGAACCATGATCATACCATTGCACTCCAGAGGGTGACAGAGTGAGAACGTGACTCAAAAACAAATAATAATAATTCACTATTTGCCAAATCCAAGGGTGAGTTCTCTGTTTCCACCTCCTCTAACTTCCCAGTAGCCTCCAACAGAGCAAATCCTTCCTCCTTGAGGTGCTTTCTTCTTTGGGCTTTGTTGATTCTATCTTTCCCTGGATTAATGCCTGCTGAATGGGTTTCTCTTCTCTGGATTCCTAAGATGGATCCTCCTTCCCTGCCCACCTCAAAAAGTTGATGTGCTCCAGGCTCTGTCCTCTGATCTCTTTAATGGCTTTCATTGAGGCCTGCAGCTTTGATAATATCTATGGCAAGGACTCCAACATTAGTCAGGATCCCAGCAAGAAGGGGATGGCACGCTCACATTGGGTCAAGAGAAGAGTTTAATCAAAGGCAGGATTTAGGGAAACCACAGGGGACAGCTCAGTACTACAAGACTGATACCAGTAGGACACATTATCACCCTCAGCTCGATGGGAAGCCTGAAGACAGGGGCTGTGATCTTTGGTTGAAGGATACAGGCAGCCTTGATGGATGCTACATAGTGAGGGGGCCAGAAGAAGAAACAGCCCAACCTCATTCTCCTCCCTCCCTTCTCCCAGATCTCCTTCCGGGGTTCTTTATTGGCCAAAGCCAATGAGGACAAGAGAGGCTGTTGAAAGTCAGTACAGCCAGGCACAGTGGTTCATGCCTGTCATCCCAGGACTTTGGGAGGCCAAGGCGAGAGAATTGCCTGAGTCCAGGGGTTCAAGGCCAGCCAGGGCAACTTGGCAATACCTCATCTCTACAATAAATCAAAAAATTAGCCGGGTGTGGTAGTATGTGCCTGTAGTTCCAGCTACTGGGAAGGCTGAGGTGGAAGGATCACCTGAGCCTGGCAGGTAGAGGCTGCAGTGGCTATAAGCATGCCACTGCACTGTAGCCTGGGAGACAGAGTAAGACTCCAACTCAAAAAAAAAAAAAAAAAAGACAATACAGCTCAGATCATCCAGGCTCAGTGCAGGGTTTAAAAAGGTGAAGCGTGATTCTGAAGGGCAAACTGAAGACACTCAGCACAACTTCCAAACCTGCCGCTGGCCCTGATCTCTCTCCCTGGGGTTAAACTCCCATGACCAACCATGATCCCAACTTCCCCACCTGCCCGTCCAAGAGCATCTCAAACTTAACTTTTGACAAATCAAAACTCTTGATTTGTCACCCCCTATGTTCACCTCCATCCCCAAACCTGGCCCTCTTCCTTAGTTTTCTCCATCTCTGTAAATCGTGCTGCCACCATCACCTATTTGTCAGGCCAAAAATGTGGAAGCCGTCCTGTTTCCTCTCTCTTCTTCACAGTTCACATCTCATTCACCACCAATCATACACGCTCCCTCCAAAACACACTCCAAATCTGAACGCTTCTCGTGATGGCCATTGTTAAAAGCCCCATCCCAAGCCATCATCACTCCCCCTATGATAGCTGCCAGGGCCACCTAATGGGCTATCCTTCCTCCGCTCTTTAACTCCTTCCACTCCATCTCCCCAGTAGCAGCCAGAGAGGGCTCCTCACAGGACAAACTAGACTACAGTGTCCTGTGCTGTAAAAGGCATCATAAATTAATTCAAACAAAATCGAAACTCTTTACCATAATTCCAAGGCCTCCGTGATCCAACCCAGTCAACTTCTCTGATTCATCTCTCATCCCCTTTACCCTCTTTCCTTCTACTGCAGCCAGTCTGATCTAATTTTTGTGTCTCTCAAAAAATTCAAGGGTACCCCAATATCAGGGTGTTTGCCCCTACTTTTCCTTCTGCCTGGAAATCCTTCCTTCCTGACCATCTTCAAAGGGCTGCTTTCTCCTCGTCCAATATTTATGTTTTAGCTTAATTATCACCCTCTCAAAAATGAATTTGGTTGTGCTTAAAGACAGTCCAGCCAGAAGTCAGGGAAGAGTAAGTGATGCCCATGTAAATGAAGAAACACTGGCCCCAAGTTAATCATGGTTGATGCTGGGTGATGGGTCCATACGTGTTCATTAGTCTATCCTCTTTATCCATAACACAGTTGAAGTCTTCAGTATTCAAGAGGTTTCTTAGGGATCTATCCTCTCCTTGCTCCTTCAGGTCGACTTTCTACTGCTTCACCTGCTTGAGACCCAGTGGGCATGTGTATGCTGCTTCCTGGGCTTAAATTTCTCTCCCATCACCTCCTTCTGCTTCGGACCAGCTTAATCCCTACTCATCCCTCAGGTATCAAGCTACACATCCTTTCTGGAGGAAAACCTCTGGCTCACTTATGTTCTGAATCATCTTGGTCACAATGACAGCCCAAACAGGTTTATATAACCACAAAGTCCAGAGTTAGCTCTTGAACTAAGCCTTAAGAATTGTCACCAGATTACTTCTCTCTCCATCTCTCAGCCCCATTTCCTCAATGTTGGCTCCATCCTCAGAGACTCTCATCCTTCAGGGTGGTAAGATGGCTGCAGTGGCTCTGGCTTTCTCTTCCACATTCAAATCTAATAGGAAGAGCAGATTTACTTCTCCAAGATGGTTCCCAGAGACGTCCCAGAATGTATTCCTGTTGGCTTGGATGACTTGACTCTGGGTATACTCCTATTTTAGAACCAATCATTGGTGCTATGGGAAAGCAAAGATCTGACTGACAAGGCAGGACTGGGTCTCCCTTGATGCTGACAGATAATGTGTGGGGTGGATTACCAAACCCAAACCAGAATTACAAGAAGCTGGGGAAGGAATCCTAAGACAGCAAATAGCAAATATCCACTAGGAATCCCTTAATGCATAGCTACCTATCCTTCCCTTTAATAACAGCGTGATAATTACACATTTATGTATGTAATTATCCATTTACTATATGTCTCTCCATAAGATGGTAGAGTCACCTTGAGAGGGAACATGTCTTCCCTTTCTGCTGTTCTATGCCCATTGCCCAGCATAGTTTTTGGCACGAGCTAGATGCTCAGTAAATAATTTTTCAGGCCAGCATGGTGGTGCACACCTGTAATCTCAGAACTTTGGGAGGCTGAGGTAGGAGGATCGCTTGAGTCCAGGAGTTCGAGACCAGCCTAGGCAACATAGCAAGACCTCGTCTGTATTTTTTTTTTAAAATAGCTGGATGTGGTGGCTAACACCTGTAATCCCAGCTACTTGGGGTGCTGAGGTGGAAGGATCACCTGAGCCCAGGGGTCAAGGTTGCCATGAGCTGTGATCATCATGATCATGCCACTGCATTCCAGCCTGGGGGACAGAGTGAGACCTCCACTCAAAAATCTGCATATATTTTTTCAATAACTAAGTTACTAAAACACACACACATACAACAGGATACAAAGCAGTAAGAAAAATAAAACATTCTTTGAAAGAAAGTTTCTCTTTAACTTTAACTCTTTAACTTTAAGGAAGCTCTCATTCCCTCCCGCTCTTCCCTCACCAAATGTTCTTTTGTATTTTCTTCACATATCCATCACAATCTGAAATTATATCCTGCATATTTACTTACACATTTATGGTCTGTCTCCTGCCCGCCCCCACCACCACAGATTAACTCCGTGACAGCCAGCAGCACTCTACGAATCCTCAATGTCCATCGCAACAATCACACAGTAAGTGTTCAGTAAATATGTGTGCTATCAATGAACAAAGGTTCCAAAAATTATATCTATGGCCATGAACTCTCTCCTGACTTTTAGATGTGTACTTGAGCCTGCTTTCTGGACAGCTTCACCTGGATGCCCCATGGTCCTCTCAAATTTCGTATACTCAAACTCAGAATATTCCAAAATTGATCTTGATATGGCCAGAATCTTCCCCCAGGATGTGCTCTTCTTCCTTTGTCCCTTATTTCAGTGGAAATAAAATTCAGTGGGGCTGAAACATTTCTCCATGGACTTCTTTGATCCCCCTCTGCTGGTTTTCTCTTGCTCTTCTGGTTGTTCCTTGTCTGTGTCTGTGTGCACTTCTCACTGCCTACTTTTTAAATGTTAATAAGGCATTTGATATTAATGAACCACTAGAAGGACTCCATCCCTGTGTTCTCACTATAGAAGAACAGTAATGCCAATATAGAAGGGGGGATGGTAAGGAAAATCCCTATGAATGTGGATTGAAATTGCAGATACTTGTGTAAACTTTCGATTTTTAAAAGGTAGCTGGGTGCGGTGGCTCACGCCTGTAATCCCAGCACTCTGAAAGGCTGAGGCGAAAGGATTGCCCGAGCCCAGGGTTCAAGACCAGCCTGGGCCACTTGGCAAGACCTCATCTCTACAATAAATCAAAATATTAGCCAGTCGTGGTGGCATGTGCCTGTAGTTCCAGCTACTTGGAAGGCTGAGGTGGAAGGATCACCTGAGCCCAGCAGGTAGAGGTTGTGGTGGCCATGAGCTTGCCACCACACTCCAGCCTGGACAACAGTGACATACCGACTCAAAAAATAAAAATAAAATGTGCATGTGTGTATATAGTCACATGTGTACACATGTATGTATACTTGTATGTACAACACACATATTTTCCAGCTCTGTCTACTGTAAGTAGCAATAAGTTCATGAGGTACCCATAATTGATTTCTAATTATTATTAATCATCACTAGAAGAAACCAGTGATCCTTGGACAAATCACTGAGTTGAGGGATGGGGCACAGAAGGCATAAGATAAGTCAGAAATGTGTTTTTATTCCAAAAAGTAAGAAAGCGCTTCAAAAAATGATAGAGGTATGTCACAAGAACACAAGGGTTTGAAGGGACTCTTGTGCTCCAAATCTGGAAAAATTTAAGCACAAAATAATTAACAACTGCAAACTATTGAAAAATAGGAGTCCATTGGTCCATGCTTAGGATAAATAAGTAAGCAAGGCCAGACTTGGTTGCTCAGCCTGTAATCCCAACACTTTGGGAGGCCGAGGCGAGTGGATTGCCAGTGCCCGTGGGTTCGAGACCAACCAGGGCAACTTGGCGAGCCCTCATCTCTGCAATAAATAAATAAATAAATAAATAAATGAGCCAGGCATGGTAGCATGTGTCTATAGTTCTGGCTACTAGGAAGGCTGAGGCAGAAGGATCAACGGAGCCCAGCAGGTCGACACTGGGCTGGCCATGAGTGTGCCACAGCACTCCAGCCTGGGTGACAGAGTGAGACTCCAACTCAAAAAAATAATAACAATAAGTAAATAAGTGGTGGAGAAAGCAGGACACTCACTTAAAGGATACCAGGGACAAAAGCAGCACAGAGCTAGAGTTAAAAAAAAATCATCACTTTGTAACCATCATAGTAAAAATTGGGTTATCTATCATCAGTAAATCTAAACTTAGGGAGGAAGTTTTGGTGAGGAGCTGAGTATTGGCATGAACTTAAGTGTCTCCCCATAGCCTACTTTCTAGTAGCAAGGTAGAAAATATTAACTATGTAGTGAAGCAATCAGACACCTTGTCCAAGTGATCATTCATATCACCAATGAGAGGCAGAGGGATATAATTTGCCTCTAGATGTGATGCCTTGAGAAGATCACATGTCGCTTATAGACTATTCTGGCAGGGAATACACAACCTGAATCTAATCGTGGGGAAACATCTGACAAACTGAAAATAAGGTACCTTCTATTAAAAAGGGAAGGCTGTGGTGTTGATACAAGAACAGGCATATGGACCAATGGAACAGGATTGAGATTCTGGAAGGAAAACATCAACTTCTCAACCAACTCATCTTTGACGCAGCCTACACCGACAACCCCTGGGGAAAGGAGAACTTATTCAGTAAATGGTGCTGGGAAAACTGACTGATCACATGCAGAAGATTGAAACAGGACCCCTACCTATTTTTTTTTTTTTTTTTTGAGTTGGAGTCTCACTGTCGCCTAGACTGGAGTGCAGTGGCCGCTCCCAGCCACCGCAGCCTCGACCTG
>NW_007246712.1:456018-457645 GCF_000164805.1 Carlito syrichta | reverse complement strand
AGGGAGTCTCACTCTGTCACCCAGACTGGAGTGTAGTGGCCGCTCCCGGCCACCGCAACCTTGACCTGCTGGGCTCCAGTAATCCTTCCGCCTCAGCCTTCCAAGTAGCTGGAACTACAGGCGCGTGCTACCACACCCAGATAATTTTTTTTTATTATTTATTGTAGAGATGAGGTCTCGCCAAGTTGCCCAGGTGGGTCTCAAACCCGCAGGCTCAAACAATCCACTCATCTTGGCCTCCCAAAGCACTGGGATTACAGGCTGAGCCACTGAGCCCGGCGACCCCTACCTATTACCATACACGAAAATCAACCCCAAATGGATCAAAGACCTAAATGAAAAATCTCAAACAATAAGAACCTTAGAAAATGCAGGAGATACCCTTTGGAAATTGGAACTGACAACCAATTCCAGATCAAAACCCCAAGTATCCACGCCATAAGAGATAAGATGGACAAGTGGGACCTTATCATACTGACAAGCTTCTCCAAAGCCAAAGAAACCAACAAGAGAGCAGGGAGACAGCCCACAGAATGGGAAAAAATATTTGCCAGCTCTATATCTGACAGGATCTACAAGGAACTCAAATATGCTAAAAGGAAAAAAATAAACAACCCCATAAAAAGTGGGCAAAAGACATGAATAGACCCTTCTCAAAAGAAGATATATGGGCAGCCAACAGACACATGAAACAGTGCTCAGCCTTACTAATCATCAGAGAAATGTAAATCAATACCACATTGAGATACCACCTAACCCCACAAGAATGGCCATCATTAATAAAACAAACAACAGATGCAGGTGAGGATGCAGAGAACAAGGAACACTTCTACACGGCTGATGGGAATGCAAACTATGTCAACCTCTTTGGAAAACACTGTGGTGATTTCTAAAAGAACTAGACATTGACCTTCCATAGGACCCAGCAATCTGCCTCCTGGAAATATACTCAGAGGAACTCAAATCATTCTACAAAAAAGATACCTGCACTCATGTTTTTGCAGCACTATTCACAATAGCAAAAGCATGGAACCAACCACACTGCCCATCCAAACTGGACTGGATTTTAAAAATGTGGTAAATACACACGATGGAATATTACACAGCCATAAAGAAAGACAAACATATGGACTTTGCAGCAACTTGGATGGATTTAGAGTCTATAATACTATCACAGAAACAGAACAGAGTACCACATGTTCTCGCTCATAAGCAGACCATGAACATTTACCATAATATTATGAGAAAGGATTGGCAGTAGTGGGATACTGCTGGGGAGGGTGTGGGAAACACAACATCAGTGAGGGTACCTGATCTCAAACCAGGCAAAGAGGGGATCAAAGGGAGACCCAAACTTTGCCTGTACGATGACCACTGATCCTGAATTGTACCCCACATCTTTAAAACACAATTTTTAAAAAAAATTTAAATAGGAAAGGCTGTATTCTTTTTAAAATATCAATATCGGATTGCCTGAGCCCGCGGGTTCGAGACCCACCTGGGCAGTGAGACCTCATCTCTACAATAAATCAAAAAATCAGCTGGGCGTGATAGCGCATGCCTGTAATTCCAGCTCCTTGAGAGGCTGAGGCGGAAGGATCGCCGGAGCCCAGCAGGTCGAGGCTGC
>NW_007246712.1:455580-455893 GCF_000164805.1 Carlito syrichta | reverse complement strand
CTCCGGTCTGGGCGACAGAGTGAGACTCCGACTCAAAAAAAAAAAAAAAAGTAAACAGAGGTATAACAGAGTCAATACAACCAAAAGTTGGTTTTCTGAAAAAGGCAATTAAAATAGACAAACCCAGCTGGGCTCGGTGGCTCAACCTGTAATCCCGCGCCTTGGGAGGCTGAGGTGAGTGGATTGCCTGAGCCCGCAGACCTCACCTCTACAATAAATCAAAAATTAGCCGGGCATGGTTGCACGCGCCTGCAGTTCCAGCTTCTTGGAAGGCTGAGGCGGGAGGATCGCCGGAGCCCAGCAGGTCGAGGCT
>NW_007246712.1:450797-455449 GCF_000164805.1 Carlito syrichta | reverse complement strand
GGAGGCTGCGGCGGGAGGGACAGAGTCTCGCTGTGTTACCCAGGCTGGTCTCGAACTCCTGGCCTCGAGCAATTCCGCGGCCTCAGCCTCCCAAAACCCAAGGATTACAGGTCAAGTGTTGATAGAGGAGGCGCAGTGCATGGCTCCTGTACTTCCCAGTCATAGGAGCCCAGGGTCCAAACCAGCCACTGTTGGCTCCTTCGGCTCACACGTGACAGGGTTTCCACGAAAACGCAAAGGAAGTGATTCAGACCCATCCCAGTCAGGAATCATGACAGAAAAAGTGGTGGAAATCACTTTCTCAGAATCTCTTTACCTATCTTCTTTCAACAAGGATAGAAATATCAGCATCTGGAGGCAGCAGAGAAGCTCATAGCCAAACTGAAAAGCAAAGGAGAGATAAAATGAATAACCTGATTGAAGAACTGTCTGCAATGATCCCTCAGTGCAATCCCATGGCATGTAAACTGCACAAACTTACAGTTTTAAGAATGGCTGTTCAGCACTTGAAATCTTTAAAAGGCACGACAAATTCTTATGCAGGAGATAATTATAGACCTTCATTCATTCAGGAAAATGAGGTCAGACACTTAATCCTTAAGACTGCAGAAGGCTTCCTATTTGTGGTTGGATGTGAAAGAGGAAAAAGTCTCTTTGTTTCTAAGTCAGTCTCCAAAATACTTAATTATGATAAGGTATCCAAAACTGAGGTTATTTTCTACACAGTGTTTAACTTTTTGAATAAACATATTTTGAAGCTCAAAAAAATGTCAGTGTCATAAAAGGCAATGAAAACAGTAAGAGACTATTCCATATTAAGAGAGACTAAAGAGACATGAAAAGGAAACTCAATATGCAACCCTAGCCACATTGAGAGACAAAAGTTCCTGCAAATGATATTATCAGGTTTTGAACAAATTAAAGGGCCAGGCACAGTGGCTCACTCCTGTAATCCCAGTGCTTTGAGAGACCAAAGCGGGAGGATGGCTTGAGGCCAGGAGTCTGAGGTTACAGCGAAACACAACAAATTAGAATGCAGATGGTAGATTAAATCATAGAATTGTACAGATGCTAAATTTACTGAAATATATATCTGTACTGCAGTTACATAAGAGAATATCCTTGTTGCTAAAAAGTACTCACTGAAGATTTAAAGGATAAAGTGTCATGATGTATGCAACTCACTATTAAATGGCTCAAAATACACATACATATGTACAGAAAGAGAACAAAGGATAAGTAAATGAAACAAAATGTTCACAATAGATGAGGCTTGGGGCCAGGCACGGTAGCTCATACCTGTAATCCCAGCACTTTGGAAAGCCAAAGCAGGATTGCCTGAGCCCAAGAGTTCGAGACCAGCCTAGACCTCATCTCTACAAAAATAAAAAAATAAGCCGGGTATGGTGGAGCACACACGGAGTCCCAGCTACTCGGGAGGCTGAAGCAGAAGGATCACCTGAGCCTAGGAGATTGAGGCTGTAGTAAACTGTGACCATGCCACTGCACTCCAGCCTGGGCTACAGAGTGAGAGTCTGATTCAAAAACAAACAAAAAAAAAACGATAAAAGAGTCTGGGTAAAGGATATATAGTGTTCTTTATACCATTCTTGAAACCTTTTGGTAAATATGAAATTGTTTCCAAAAAGTGTTTCTGAAAGGGGACGGGGGCCATTTGGCCCTCTTCTCCCACATTCTTGTAAGTAAACTCCTGCACCAGAATGCCCATGTCACACACGAGAACAGTCTTTAACTCTACTCCAACCTGAGTTCCCAAACTCTATGACGGGGACCCTCCAAAAATGGACTTTATTTATTTAAAATTGTGTATTTATTCTTACATCTTTAAACTGCAGTCACCTACAAAGTACTCTGTGTTTGATGCAATACACCTAACGAGATCCTTTTTTAACTGCTCAAAACAGTTTTTGAACTCTTCGATTTTGATGCCATTTAGTGCTCCTGCTGTTTTTTGTTTCACCTCTTCCACATTGGCAAAACGTTTCCCTCGGAGGACTTTTTACATCCAAAAAAAGTCGCTTGAAGTGAGATGGGGTGAATAGGAAGGGTGGGGCATGGGGGGTCAGGCCGTTTGGGGTCAAAAACGACTGAACACTCAGCGCGGTGCAGGCGGGCGCGTGGTCGTGGTGGAAGAACCAATCACCTGTTTGCCACAACTCGGGACGCTTCTTCGGCAATTCGTGACACAACCTTCTCAAAACTTCCAGATGAAAAATGTTGGTTGAGCGTTTGATCCGGAGAAACAAATTCCAAGTGTGCCGCAAGGAACCTGCCCTCCAAACGATAATTCCGGTTTTGGGCGAGTCCCTCCCTTGCACTCTCAACTCACTTCTGGACATCTCCACCCAGATGTGCCCCAAACTTAGTACACCCCATCCTAGAGGCACCTTCTTTCTTCTCTGAGATGGGCACCACTCTCCGCCCATCTCAGTTGATTAGGTGGGAGCCTGGGAGTCGCCACCCCTTTGCCACAACCAGGAAACAGGAAAAGACAGCACCTGCTGGAGCCACACCAGGAAAAAGGAAGCCACCCACGCCACCCACTCTCTCCCACTCAAATCGGTCCGTGACTCTACTCCCGATGTAGCTGCCATTCCCTCTGGAATCCTAGTTGCAAGAGGAAGCGGCAAGCATTGTTTTTGACGTGCCAGTCTCTGCAGTTCAGGACGGCTGAATCACAAGGAGATTGGAACACATGGGGGAGCTAATCCACTCCACACGTCCCTGTCCCCACTGCCACCACCAACGCTCGTCTGCGTTGCTAATGCCAGTTGATCCTAGTCTTGCAAAGCTTGATCCAAGTGTCACCTTCACTTTAGTTTCCTGGTTCCTTGCACACTGAATTTCGTGTCCTGTCCCTTCCTTGTAGTCAGTCCTCCGTTATAGTGCTTGCCACACTGAATTATAATCATTAATATTTGAGCCTAAATATTGAAGGATGTATGTCCAGTGCCTAGCACAGTACCTGGGATACAGTAGGGGCTTACTATACATTCAGTGAAGAAATGAAGAAAGTTATACAGTCATGGGCCACATGACAATGTTTCAGTCAACAACACAATGTATACACAATGGTGGTCCCACAAGATTACAATGGAGGGCTGGGCACAGTGTGACTCAAGCTTATAATCGCAGCACTGTGGAAGGAGGTGAAAGGATTGCCTGAGCCTGCAGGTTCATGCCCAACCTGGGCAACTTGGCAAGACCTTGTCTCTACAATAAATAAATAAAAATGAGCCGGGCGTGGTAGCGTGCGCCTGTAGTTCTGGCTACCTGGAAGGCTAAGGCGGAAGGATCACCTAAGTCCAGCAGGTCTAGGCTGCGGTGGCCGTGAGCGTGCCACTGCACTCCAGCCTGGGCGATGGAGTGAGATTCCAACTCAAAAAAAAAAAAAAAAAATTACAATGGAGGTGAAAATTCTATCGCCCAGTGACATCATAGCCATCATAATGCCAAACTACAACACATTACACGTGTTTGTGGTGCAGCTGGTGCAAACAAAGCTACTGCACTGCCAGTTGGACAAAAGTGTAGCACATACAATTATGTACGATATATAACACTTGATAATCATAATAAGCGACTATGTTACTGGCTTATATATGTATTATACTTTTTTCATTATTTCAGAGTGTATGCCTATTTATTTAAAAATAGTTATCCAGGCACAGTGACTCATGTTTATAATCCCAGCACTTAGGGAGACTGAGGTGAGAGGATTGCCTGAGACCAGGAGTCCAAGATCAGCCTAAGCAATACAGTGAGGCCCCACGTCTACAAAAATTTTTTTAAAAATTAGGTGGGTATAGTGGCGCATTCCTGTAATTCCAGCTACTCGGGAGGGTGAAACGGAAGGATCACTTGAGTCCTGGAGGTCAAGGTTGCGGTGAATGGCGAATGTACCACTTCCCTCCAGCCTGGGTGACAGAGTAAGACCCTAACTAAAATAAATTTTTAAAAATTAACCGTGAAACAGCCTCAAGCAGGTACTTCAGGAGGTATTCCAGAAGAAGGCACTGGCATCATGGGAAATGACAGCTTCATGCTGGTTACTGCTCCCAAGACCTTCCAGTGGGACAAGATGTAGAGGTGGAAGACAGGGATAGTGATGATTCTGACCCTGTGGAGGCCTAGACTAATGTGTGTTTGTGTCTTAGTTCTAAACAAAAAAGTTCAAAAAGTAAAGAAATAATTTTTTTACAATAGAAAAAAGTTTATAGAATATATAAAGAAAATATTTTTGTTCAGCTGTACATGTTTGTGTTTTAAGCTAAGTATTATTACAAAAGAGTCAAAAAGTTGAAAGAACTTAAGTTTATAAAGTAAAAAAGTTATAGTGAGCTAAAGTTAATTTCTTATTAAAGAAATAAATTTTTAAATAAATTTAGTGTAGCCTAAGTGTACAGCAGTGTCCTAGGCCTTAACATTCACTCACCACTCACTCACTGACTCACCCAGAGCAAATTCCAGTCTGGCAAGCTCCATTCACAGTGAGAACCCTACATATGAAGGCCATTTTGTATCTTTTACACCATGTTTCTTTTTTTTTCTTTTTTTTTTTTGAATTGGAGTCTCACTCAGTCGCCCAGACTGGAGTGCAGTGGCCGATCCCAGCCACCGCAGCCTCGACC
>NW_007246712.1:437178-450777 GCF_000164805.1 Carlito syrichta | reverse complement strand
CTCAGGCAATCCACTCACCTCAGCCTCCCAAAGCGCGGGATTACAGGCTGAGCCACCGAGCCCGGCTATTTCTTTTTTTTCTGATACAGAGTCTCACTCTGTCACCCAGGCTGGAGTGCAGTGGCATGCTCGCGGCCACCACAGCCATGACCTGCTGGGCTCAGGTGATCCTTCCGCTTCAGCCTCCCAAATAGCTGGAACTACAGGTGCACGCCACCACGCCTGGCTCATTTTTTGATTTATTGTAGAGATGAGGTCTCGCCAAGGCGCCCAGGCTGGTCTCAAACCCGTGGTCTCAGACGATCCTCTTGCCTCAGTCTCCCAAAGAATGACAGGCTTGAGCCACTGTGTCCAGCCTTTACTGGGCAATCCACTCACTGGACATTTGTTATGTTTACATACATGAATACCTTCCATTGTACCACAGTTGCCTGCAGTATTCAGTAGGGTAGCAAGCTGCACAGGTCCGCAGCTTAGCAGCACGAGGCTGTACCATCTAGCCTGGGTGTATGGCAGGCTATGCCACCTCGGCTTGTGTAAGTACATTCCATGATGTTCGCACAATGACAAAATCGCCTAACACGTTTCTCAGAACATAATGCAGTTGTTAAGCAACACATGACTGTGTGACCTAAATGTTCCAGGTTTCACCTCTAAGGCTAAACTGTTGTTCTGTAAACACTAGCACTCACAGGTGGGAGTTCCTGGGTGAGTGATCCTTAGTTGTAAAAGTTGGCAGAATCAATAACACCATCTTCTGTTTCTCCCCTTTTCCTTCTTGCTTCTCTTTAAGGGACCTAGGAGCAGCAGCAGGAGAGGGAAGAGTCACACATCGGTGGTGCTTCTGTTTCACTGTCCGCTCCCTCTGTGCCTACACCTGCTCTGCTTGCCCAGGCAGACGGCACACAGCCCACCATGCAACTGTGCTTCACTCTTCTTTAAAAAATTATTTTAATTTTAAAATGTGGGATACAAATTAGGGTTAAGTACATATATGGTCATCATACAGGTAAACTGTGGCTACCCTTACTGATGTTATGTGCCCCGCCCCTCCCCGGCAGTGTCCTACTACTGCCAATTCCTTTCCTATGGTATTACAATAAATGTTTGGGGTCCACTTATGAGTACATGTGGTACTCAGATCTTTGCTTCCGTGATAAATCACTGAGTATCATAGACTCTGATTCCATTCAGGTTGCTGCAAAGTTCATAATTTTGTTTTTCTTTATGGCTGCATAATATTCCATCTTGCTAAGGTATCACATTTTCTTTATCCAGTCCACTTTCAATGGGCAGTACTTTGGTTCCATATTTTTGCTATTGTGAATAATGCTGCAATAAACATGCATCTTTATTATAGAGTGATTTGAGTTCCTCTGGGTATATTCCCAGACGGGAGAATTGCTGGGTCATATGGAAGGTTGATTTTCAGATTTTTTAGAAATTTTCACACTGTTTTCCACAGAGGTTGTACTAGTTTACATTCCCACTAACAATGTAAAAGTGTTCCCTTTTCTCCACATCCTCTCCAGCATCTGTTGTTTTTTGAGTTATTGATGATGGCCATCTTGGCTGGAGTTAAGTGGTATCTCAGTGTGGTTTTAATTTGCATTTCTTTGATGACTAGTGAGGCTGAGCATTTTTTCATGTATCTGTTGGCTGCTCATACATCTTCTTCTGAGAAGTGTCTATTCATATCTTTTGCCCATTTTTTACTAGGGTTGTTTTGTTTTTTGTTTTTTGTTTTTTTCCTTTCTGCACATTTGAGATCCTGGATGTTAGGCCTTTGTCAGATATACAGTTGGCAAATACTTTTTCCCATTCCATGGGCTATCTCCCCACTCTCTTGATGGTTTCTTTTGCTTTGCAGAAGTTTTTCAGTTTAATGAGGTACCACTTGTCAATCTTATCTTTTATGGCATTCGCTTTTGGAGAGTTGGTTGCCTATTCCAATTTCTGTAAGGGTGTTTCCTACATTTCCTAGGATTCTTATGGTTTGCAGTTTTACATTCAAGTCTTTGATCCATTTAGAGTTGATTTTTGTATATGGTGATAGGTAGGGACCTTGTTTCAGTCTTTTGCATGTAGTCAGTCAGTTTTCCCAGTACCATTTACTAAATAGGTTCTCCTCTTCCCATTGGTTGTTGGTGGAGGCTTTGTCGAAGATGAGTTGGTTGAGGAATTAAGGTTTTGCTTCTGGAATCTCTATCCTGTTCCATTTTTCTATATGCCTGTTCTTGTACCAATACCAGGCTGTATACATACATGTATGTATATATACTTTTTTTTTTTTGAGTTGGATTCTCACTCTGTCACCCAGGCTGGAGTGCAGAGGCACACTGTTCGCGGCCACCAAAGCCTCGACCTGCTGGGCTCAGAAGATTCTTCCATCTCAGTCTTCCAAGTAGCTGGCTACAGGCATGTGCCACCATGCCTCTCTAATTTTTTGATTTATTGTAGAGACAAGGCCTCACCAAGTTGCCCAGGTGGTCTTGAACCTCTAGACTCAGGCAATCTTTCTGCCTCCACATCCCAAAGTGCTAGGATTATAGGCATGAGCCACTGCACCTTGCAAGATATTTTTTTTTTAAGCGGGTACAATGTACACAAGTGGAGGTGGTGGATACACTCAAGGTCCAGACCAAAACTATTTGTACCCACAAAGCTATTGAAATAAAAATAGGCCCAAAGTTTGGCTTTGTGTCTAAGCCTAGAGAACTTGCCACATCTTACATTCTCCCTCTCTCCACGATCTTATTAGCTCTGAAGAGAATTCCCTGCTGGGACCAGCACTAGCACCTCAACTCTTCTAAAAACCAAAGAAATCTATTTTAGTCCATTCTAGTGTCATATTCCCAGAGACCTAGAGAAGCAAAGCACATTCACTAATATGACTAAAGAGAAAACCAGCAGGAAAGCAGCCCAGTGGGAGAAAGCAATACTTGCAACAATTAAATCTCTCTCTGAAGGCATAAGGTTAGTATTCTCCATCTCTTGTTCATTCATTTGGCTATTTATTGAGTAGTTAACATGTGCCAAGTTATGAAAAGTCCTGAGAACACACAGATGAATGGGGAATGAGCATGACATTAAGAGATTGCTAGGGTAGTCAAGGAGACAGAGAAGTAAATTGAAAAGTGAAAGTACAAAAAAAGCACTTCTGTGTCCAAGGTCAGTATGAACAAAGTGCTGGAGGACCTCAGAGGATGAAGTACCTGAGCAGCCCAGAAAAACCAACCTGGAGGATGTGACATTTCAGGTGGGTCTTAAAGAATAAGATCACACAACAGACAGCTGGGATGGGGGAGGTCTTTGAAGGCAAAGGGAATAGTATGCCTAAGGATCCTACATTTGAACATGTTGAACCCACCAGGTGATTCAATGCAGGCACTCAAATACACCAAACCAAAGATGCTTGGCCTCCAAACACATCTCAACTCTGATCTCAGCCAGCTGAGGGTCCATGTTGGACAGCTACCCCAGTAAACAGGACGTAGAAGGGGTAAATAGGAAGCCAGGGCAGGACATCCCCTGTAAAATTAACTAAACTGAGGCCTCATTTTCAAAGGCCCAGTAGCTGTCGAACTTCAGGAAAGACAAGGGATCCTACTCTAAATATTGGACCTCCAAATATTTTGACATGAACAGAACAGCCTCCGTTAATATAAAATATATGTGTAAATCTATATTTAAAAACTCATTTGTAGCCAGGCATGGTGGCTCATGCCTGTAATCTCAGCACTTTGGTAGGCAGAACCAAGAGGACTGCCTGAGTCCTGGGGTTTGACACCAGTCTGGGCAACTTGGCGAGACCTTGTCTCTATAATAAGTTTAAAAAAATCAGCCAGGCATGGTGGTGCATGCCTGTGGTTCCAGCTACTTGGAAAGCTGAGGTGGAAGGATCGCCTGAGCCCAGCAGGTCAAGGCTGCAATGACCATAAGCATGCCACTGCACTCCAGTCTGGGCAACAGAGTGAGACTCCGACTCAAAAAAATACAAGTAAATAAAAACTCCTTTGTTTAAAGTGGTATCACTATTCTGATTCCTTTTACCAGATATGAAAGAGGATCCACTTGATTCCTCAGCAGGAGGGTGAATTTACACTGAATCAGAGATGGTCTCCTTATGCGGGTCATTGCTTCTAAGTGTCCTTTGCTTTTTTGAGCTCCCTCCACTGTGAGTTTGTCAGCAAGTTTGATATTTATGTTATCCAGGAGACCTGGGTCCCAGGGAAAATGAGCTTCCCAAGCTCACATAAAACAGACTCGTAACAAGAGTCCATGGTTTTCAGTGTAAAATAGTTCAGTTGCTAGGAAAGCAGAAAGCTTCTGAGAAATTATGAGGCAGTCAGTGACCACTAGAGAGAAGACCACCTGGACAAGGACCCCTTCTTCCCCAGCCCATGACAGCAACACAGCCCCCTAAATTTCTCAGTGAGTAGTACTTGTTCAGTATTTCACTTTGCCCTCTGCTGGGAAACAGCACGGACAGCTGAAAGGGCCTAGGCCCTTCGGTCCATGTAAACGTCTGATTCCCAATTCCGGCATTACTGGCTCTGGGCCGTGGACAATCCATTTCATCTTGCCAAGCCTCCACTTCCTCGTCTGCAAAACAGATACACTTTACAAAATTGTCATGAGAATTAAGTAAAATAATGTAGGAAAAATGCTAGCAATCTGCCTCATAGCAGGCAAAATCATTTTTCCTTTTGTTTATGGCAACATTTGTGATTAAGGAACACTGGATTTAAATCCAACAGACCAGCCTCAGTTTAATTCCCAATTCTGTCCCTTAACATCCTTGAGGGGAAAAAAGAGTGAACATGCTTTAGCACCTAGTTTGTTTCAGATACTGCACCATGTAGTTGTTGTTGTTTTTTTTTATGATATAACCTTGAAACAGGTATTATTATCCTTGTTATAAGAAAATAAATCCAGAGAGATTAATTTATCCAGGGCAGATAGCTAGAAGGTCGGACTGGGGTTTTAACTTTCTTTGCTCCAAAAACCATCTATTGGAGATCACTGGGCTGCCTATGGGAGGTGGGGGGTGAGGGTAGAGGGGAGTGAGTTAAATGACCCATCCATTGAGATTCTATTTCCAATTCCCTAAGTTGTTTCCCTGGCTTTACCAGAGGTGATAGTTGGAACACACTGTAGCTACAGCCAATACGGAGTCTTATTTCATTTTGCTAGAATCATCCGGGTTCTAAAGTCAGCAATGATCTAGAAGCTGGGGACAGAGCAGCTTTAGGGCTCTTAGGAGGAACCACTGTTGCCTATACAACCCTGTAACGTAACAACTCTGCTTGACTGTAGTTTATAGCTGGAGATGTTCCTTCCATATGAACCAGCCCAGTTCTACCTAGAGATCTGTCTCTCCAACCTGAGAACTCTGTGGAAACAGGCCCTGACCCTCCCAAGTGCAGAAGAGGCAGGAACACACCCAGAGAAAATAGGCTTTGGGGCTAATCAGACCCGATTCAGGCTACATGATCTTTAGTAAACTTAACATCTGTAGAATGAAGGGTGGTAGCATCTAGATGGAATACATGATCAAGATGGGTGTCAAAGGCTCAACATGAAGCCAGCATACTCAAGAATTAGCGCAAATAACCCTTATGGCAGCTTCACAAGGTTAAGCGCTTAGAGTTCTGAATAATAGGGACTTAACACCTAGGGCATGACAGAGGGACATGTTTATTCCCCAGATGTAAAGTGCTCAAAAGGGGAGAAAAAAACAGGACAGCAGCAAACCCGCAGTCGTATGGTCAGACTTCTTTCCCCCCACTTTCTCCCTCCATCTCTTCTTCACAGACACCTCCTCTAATTTGTGTGGTAATAGTTAAATAAGGTTCAGTCTCATTACCTTATTGACGTACCTCATATACTGTCTGATATTGTGGGACCAGGCCCCAAGGAAAATGAATTTTTCTCTAACTGCTTCTGATCTCAACTATTTCGTTCTTGCTCTCTTTTTCCTTTCTTTGAGTATCTATCTCATGCAAACCAATCAAATAGCTGGAAAACATTTCAGGGCAGGAGGCAGGAAGACGAGGAATTTTGAGTTTAGTATGTCTGCATTAATGTTGTCTTTTTCTAGATTCTATATGCTCTGAAGGGTAGAAAGAGACCAAGACTTTTCATTTCAGTTGGGAGCACTCACAGCTTTATGTATATCCAGATACTTAAAATTATTCACCAGAAATGGACTTGCTTCTTTGCATGTCTGGCATCTTCTCAAAAGTAATAATAATTGAAGTCATTAGTCCTAGGAAAGCAACTGGAACTATGGAGCTTTCTATCCCATCCACAGCCACCTAGAAAGAACAATCTCAAGGCATCCTACATTTAGAGGTAGCAAGGTAAAGAAATTAGGAAGTCTGTTATTATTTTTTAGTTTAGCTTGATGTCCTGAGACACTTTTTCAGGATATCATGAATCCTGATCTTAAGGTAATAAAGCATTCATAAAAAGGTTTGAAGCGGTTAATTACAGAAGTTTCAAGCCCACCCACTAGACCCATGAAAAAGCTTTTTCACTATACTGATGACACACACCAAAGTAAGAAATTTGTTCTCAGGATCCAAGTTCGTGGATTAATATATGGAAATAACATATAAATTTCCATCCTTCTCATTCACCATTTACATTCACACTTTATATCTGTCTAGATACACAGATACCATTAAGGAAACACACAGGTCAAGTCACTCGTGTTTAATGATTCCATGGTTTATATTACTGCCCTCTGAACACATCACTCTGTTCCATTTGTCTGGTCACTGTAGATAATCCAGGTCAACCAGCCTCTCGTTCAAAATATTCAAACAAAGTTTTCTGCACCCCAAATCTAACAAAACAGATCTCTATGATGAAATAACAGAAAGACACAGATTAGTCCAGTTAGTGGCTAATTACTGGTCTTCAGGGTCCTCCAAACCCCTCCATAACCAGCAAGAGTAGACAGGGGCAAGGATAGGAAAGAGAAACTGACACCAAGTTTTCTGAGACTCCTTTCCGGTCTGCCTGAATAAAAAGGTGCCTTTCAGTAAAGAGCAGAATTGATCCACTCATGCCAAAACCCACAGGGCAGAAAGCACCCCAGCCCAGCTTTGGCTAAGCTTCCACCACTTTCCTGTAAGGGCCACAGCAATCTTTTGGTATCTTCTATAGAAAATCTTCCTCCTCTGTCCCTACAAAGGCAGAAACAACTGGGAGCAAATCTCTGCACTAATTCCTTGGATCTATGCAGGATCAGCGCTTACTGTTGGGACCCCTCCCTGTAGGGAGCTAGGATTCGATTTCTTAATGCAAGTTCAACATTAAGAAAAAGATCATAAAGTCATTCACTCACAACTTCAGGCCACCCTTAGGCAGACAGCTTAAGGCAGGGACACGCAAGAAAGGTCTATTTCAGCCCTGTCCAGGTCCAAAGCGGATCACTCAGGAAATCCCTAGGATCAAACTGGCGCTCAGGGTTCTCTCTGGGATAGTCACAAGTGGTGTGTTTGTCTGGACTGCGTGAGTTGTCCCAGGCTGTAACTAGATCCAACTTCTTAGCCCCAGAATAAACTCACAATGCCTTGGCCCTTTGGACTAGTAGACAATCTGCCAATATTTCAAACTCCCTGGTCCCTTTCCAGCCTGGCTTCATGTCCCCAGACAATTGGGGCAACAATGGACCAGACTCAGATGATGAGACAGAGCAAACAGCTGGTCATTGTGCCTGCTCCGAAATTAACCGAACTCCCTTTGGAGTCACATGTCCTCCCAGTTCTGCACTAGGAGCATATACTCAAACAAAAACATCTTATTTTAAAAGATCTCGCCACTTCCCCAAACTTTGTACCTCCCAGTCGCACCGCTCAGTCCCTAGCCTCTCCTCGCTCTTCCCCTCACATACACACCAGGAGATGCTGGCCTGACACTTTCCTTTAAGGATCTCTAGGGCCCAAGTATAAAGCAGCATTAATGGCATTTGGCAGAATAGCCCATCCCACATTGAAGACTGCTCCCAGTTCAACACAGTGAAGAAATAAATGACGACAGAGGGAATAGGCATAGAAACCAGAGCCCACCCCTTCCCACATAAAAGAGGCACAGAATTCCAGGAGTTCGCGGAAATGGCATCATCTCTTGCCAGAAGGCCACCAGCTCCCACTGGTGGGGAGTCGCATGACCACTTGCTTCTCCTCTGGACTGAAGTGTAAGATAGTCAATATGGCTGTGAGCGTCTGCTGGCGACCCAGGGAGTCAGGTAAGGTGAGGAAGCGGTAGATGATGTTTTTGAGGTACTCCAGGTTGGCTCCCTCCCTGCTCTGGTCCCTGATGTTCTTCTCGATGTGGCTCTGCAGGGCTCCGACCTCCTCCCGATGCCGCTCGCCCTCCTCCAGCAGCCGATCCTGTAGCTGATGCACTTCCATCTCCAGCCTGTGCTTCTGCTTTCGCAGAGAGGTGATCTCCACCTCCTTGCGGGCCAACTGCTCGGCGTACAAGAAGAAAGTGGGCTCACTGGCTGCAGTCAGGTGGAGTGCTTGCGTCAGGCTATCTGATGAGGATGTGTCAACTGGGTCCCCAGGAGCCCCGCCGCCCACTGGGCTTCTGCGTCCAGGCAGCCCAGAGGCCAAGGCCACAGAGCGCAGCTGCTCAAGCTCCAAGTCCTTTTCGGTGAGCACGGCCAGGGCACGGTCCCGCTGCTTGTGCAGCTCCTCCTCCAGTTTCAGCGTGCGGTCCCTGAAGTCCAGCTGGCTCCGTTCCAGCTCTTGCCGGTGGAGCTGCTGCAGCCGGGCCAGCTCCTGCTTCCAGTCATGGGCCTCCTGCTGGTGCTGGCGCTCAAGCTCCTCGCAGGACAGACGCAGAGAGATATACTTCTCCTTCAGCTCTGCAAGCTGCTCCTGGGCTGCCTCCAGCTCCTTCGCCAGGTTACCATCTTTGCTATTCTTGCTCTTGAGGACAACCTGGGCCCTCATCTTGTACCTCTCAAACTCTTCCTTCAGCTGTTTCAGCTCCTGTTGGTAGTAGAGTACAGTAGCCTTCTCCCCATCTGCAGCCTCCGAGCTGGGCATGATCTCCAGATCACAGAGCTTCTCCACGTCCAGGGTCACCTGGCTTTTCCTGGCGGCAACCTGCAACAGCCTCTTTAGCTTCTCCATCTTATCCTTCAGGACATTGACATCCAGACTGGACTCATCAGCATGGCTGTCCAGAGGCGACCGGCTGGAGGCTGCTAGAGCCAGGGTCTTGTTCTCCAGGTCCAGTTGCAGAATGCGCTCCTTCAGCTTCTGGATGGTCAGTTGATCCTTCTGCTTGGCTTTCTCATAGGTGCCCAGCAGCTCAGACACCTCAGATATTTGATTCTCTAGAGCAGCCACCCTCTGCTCTTCTACCTGCGATTGCTGACGGAGTTGATCCTCTGCAAGGGCTGTCTGCAAAACAAGGAACAGAACAAAATGCATCCGGAAAACCCCTACAGCAAACTAAGAAAGCAAGAAAGGGGAGCAAAAGGGTTACAGGAATAGAATGGCCTAGCAGAAACGGGAACAGGGAGATTTCTGTTGATTCGGAAACTAACAAAAGTTCCTGTAACCGGCTTAGTTCCCGTAACCTGCTCCAAGACACATGTTATCCCAAACAATATCAAGCAGCTTGGCATATCTGCTGCTGTTCTGCCTGGGTGCTTCCCCTTCCCACCTGACTCAAGTATGACCTGCATGACTGTTGTTTGTCATGTGCTTCCCCAATCCCACTAAGAAATCATGCAACATTCTTTTCCTCATCCAACTGGGATGTTCAAAACTGAGTTGAATCTGTCTCTCCATATTTTGAAAGGAGGCACCTTGAAATAGCACTCTTCCATAACTGGCACATCTTGACTGAAAGCAACTGCAAGAGGTTATTTCTTCTGAGAAAATCCCGCTTGCCTTCAACCACCCTACCTACAGGCATATACTTGTAGGCACACATACTACCTCCTCTCACTGTACAGCTGCCACTATATTGCTTCTTAGAGCACAGCTGGTAAGATGCCAATGCCCAGAATCTCAGAGCTGTGTGGCTCCAATCCAGCCTACACTCAGAAATTCCACATCTGCTGGATTTCCCAGGATTTACTAGTAGAACTTTTCAGACAGTATCAAAAATGATAGCATAGTCACTTAGTTCTAACTGCCAAAGGGGGGAAAACCCTAATATTTCCCACTGCCAAATGACTAACGTTTGAAGGAGATGAGGATAATTACCTTCCTCATTTCCTGCTGCAATTGAATCTGGAAATGGCTCTTCAGGCGGGTAGCCTCTTCCTGAAGTTCTTGCAGGAGGGGGTCTGGCTGATTCTTCTCATCTCGAATAGCCCGCAGCTCACCTTTCAGCATCTCCACCTCCCGGTTCAGCTGCTTGGTCTGCAGTTCAAACCCTTCCATCTGTTCAGCTGCATATGCTCGTCCTGCCAGGGCTTCTCGGGTCTCTTCTAAGCGAAGCTCCAAGTCCTGGCGCTGGGTCCTCTCCTCCTGCAGCAGCTTCTGGAGCTCACGCAGCATCAAGGCATGGTCACTCTGCTCTTGGGCCCGATCATGCTGTTGTGTGATAAGTCGGGCTTTGGTTTCTGCTATCTGCTCCTGCAGTCCCTTCATCTCTCCCTCCAGACGGCCCCTCTCCTCATCCGCCTTTTTATTAGCATCCTCTAAGTCCTGCTTCATCTTTCTCTTGTCAGCCAAGTAAGAAGCCTCCATGCGAGACTTCTCCTGGGTGACCGTAGCTAAAGAGCTGGTCAAAGTCGCCAACTGAGTCTTCAGCTGGTGCAGTCTTTTGTCCACCTCCCCACCCGCAAATGGCCCATCGCCACTGCTACTGCTAACGCCACTCTCCGACCCACTGGCCTCTTCGGACTTTGGGGGTGGTGGACCACGGGCCGGTCTATCATCTTCTATCCCAAACTCACCCTTGGTGCTGGTGAGACTGGCCGCAGTGTCCAAACTGGTGGCGGTCCCAGTGCTATCCTCGCTGTGAGTGGAGCACCGGTCATCCACAGGGTCAGGAAAGGTGAGGCCTGGAGGCTGGACGCTGGCGAGGCCGACATCCGCCTCGTGGGATACCGACAGCACCCTGATGCTGGCTTCTAACGCCTCCTTCTCCTTCAGCAGGCTTTTATAGGCGCGGACCACATCCTTGAGCCGTGCCTGGTACTGGAGGAGCTGCTTCTTCTGCGTCTCTATGGTCTCCAGCAGGTCCTTCTTGCTCGGGCCGCCCCCGAAATTCATCCCAAACTTCTCCATGGGGGTTCTGAGCGGACTGCTCCACGTCAGCGTTCCGGGAGCCCGGGAGATGGCCGTGAAGACGTGGACTGGGGCTTCCAGGAACGGGACAGGGCTGTCCGGCCGCGGAGCGCACACCCGCTCCGCCTAGCTGCCCGGGGCCGAATGCGGGCCAGCCGCGAAGCCTGGCAGAAGCGCCAGCCGGGTCCCAGGCCCGGAGGGCGGGAACAGGTCCTATCCCGGAGGCGGGGCTACGCTGGCACGAAAGCTGCGCACGGCCAGGTCTCGCCCGCGCTGGCCCGGAAGCCGCTGCGCACTCTCCGCTCTTCCAGGCCACAGCCGTCCGGGCCGGCAGCCTCGACCCGGCGTCGGCCGAGCGCTTACGCTGAGCGCGACTCCATCACGACTTCTTAACTACCGCGGCCGGCTGACCACGGCGGGCCGAACACTGCGCTTCCGTGTCCACTGGAAGTGACGTCTGCGCGACGCCGCAGGCTCCGCCCCGGCGGGCGCGAGGTGGGCGGGGCCATCCCGGTCGGTGGGCGGAAGGCTGCCTGCGAGGAGCCGGCGGGGCTTGGGAGCAAGGACCCGCCTTGGGAAGAGCCCAGCGAGCAACGTGGGTTGGGTGAGGGCCCCAGCTTGGCCTTGGGGTACGATCAGCGAACGACAGAGGGCGACCTCGCACTGTCTTCTTGCCAAACACGCGGAGGAACGGCGTATCCAACTAATTTGGGGCTCAGGATCTACGTTCCGAAAGGGCAACAATGGATTCTCATTTGGGCCACGAAAACGGAGCCCTTTCTAACTTTGGGTTTGGCGCCTAGTCTGCATATGGTATAATAGTGCCCTTCTTTAGTTCTGCTGAGTCTATTCAACAGGTTTTTGTCAAAGGCACTCTGTAGTCATGAAGTCTATCCTGAGTACGGATTATATATGTCAGGAGCCTCACAAGAATTTTGCTATCAAGTCTTTACAGTAATTCTGTTCGGGAGCTATCATTAGCCCTGTTTTACACATGTGAGACCATGAGGCACAGAGAAGCTAAGTAACACGCCCAAGGTCACACAGCAAGTAAGTTTAGGAATCCTATCCAAGTCAGCTTGCAGATCAGTCACCATGCCAAATGCCCTCAAGGAATTTAGTGAGGAACCAGACTTGCAAACAAGTCCTGCTGTCATACCCATATGTATGGGTATACTCGAGTGGAATGAAAAGTTATTAAAGACTTTGTGGGTCAGAATGGGGCAGGCCTTGGAAGCCTTCGGACCCAGTTTCTTAGTGGCCCAAATAATATCCAGCTGCATTATCCATAACATTCAGTTATATTAGCTCCTCATTGTAACATTCACCATAACCCCTTGAGTTAGAACAAACACATCTCCTTTTATACGAGAAAATAATGGAAGGGTTGGGAGGATGGTTGAAACCAAATCTTCAAGAAATGGTAGAACTAAGATTTGAACTAAGGCTTGAAACTGTGGGCACATGGTGGGCACTCAATAACTAATTGTTGGAAAAGTGAATAAATGAGTGAAGTGTTCTGATTCCCAGCTCAGCACTCATCTAGTCCATGAGCAACTGATCCTAAAATCCCCTGGGAATCCAGAATGGGCATAACGCCTGCCCTTGCCCCACTGGGCAACCTGTCGGTCCAGTTCAATCCAGCAAGCATTTGTTTAGCATATATTAGATGCCTAGCATTGAATGAGGCGTGGCCATCACATATGAAGCTCCGAGTCTAAGGAGGCAAGAGCCTCACAAAATCCTAAAGAGGTGTGCATTAATAATCCAGGCCCGCAAGCCGCGGCAAAATGAGGACTGCCCGTAGACGGAGAGGCGGTGTCCTCAGGGCCATCGGGGCGAAGAGGGGGTCCTCCAGGAGCCCAGGCATGGGCCTGCGATCACGCCACCTGACACTGGGACTCTTCCACTGCTGGGAGGGATCTACGAAGTGGGCGTTTTAAAGAAGCAAGGAGAGCTACCGACACCCATCTTCTTCCCCCACCTAAACACACTCCCCACAAGACCACCTCCTACGCGCAAAGGCCTCAGTGGACGCCAAGGGGGGCAAAAGGGAGGCCAAGCACCCGCAAGCGGCGTCCGCGCCCCTAAGGAGAACCGAGGCCCGGCGGCAGATGAGGGCGGAGGCCGCCGCGGAGCGACGAAGCCTTCCCTCGGCCAGCTCGGGCGGCCGGCTCGGCGGCCACAGCCTGGCGGGCGTGCTGGAAGCGGAAGAGAGCCGCGCGGAGTCCGGCGGGGCTGAGGAAGCTCGCTGGGCTCCAGCGGCTCCCGGAGCCAGAGCCTGGGCGCTCGGCCGGCGGGGGCGGGGCCGGGGGCGGGGCCGGGG
>NW_007246712.1:429397-436969 GCF_000164805.1 Carlito syrichta | reverse complement strand
CCCGGAGCCGCGGGCCTGGGTGGGGTGCAGCTCCCTCCGCCCCAGCCCGGCTGGTAGGAAGGGAGGATTCCGCCCTTGGAGACGACTTTTGAAAGGAGCGCGGCCTTCCTCCCGTGCCCCCTACCTCCCAGCCCTCGCCTGCTCCTCGCCCGCTCGGGGGGCGGGAGTTGGCGCACGCCACCCCGACTGCCCTCAAGGCCCCGAAGGTAGATAACAGCGCGCACCTGGAGACGCCCCGCTCTCCGCCCCCGGCACCATCCGCTGCCCTGGCCTCTCCCTGTCCCTGGTCTCTAGGGGGCTCCCTTGCTCCCGTCTCCATCCCTCTGCCCCTCTCCGTTGCAGTTGGCTTGGATGCGGCTGGCAAGACCACAATCCTGTACAAACTGAAGTTGGGGGAGATTGTCACCACCATCCCAACCATAGGTGAGCCCGGGGGTGAGGCAGGGAGGAGCGGGAGCGTCGCGGCGGGCCTTCTCGGGGTCTGCTCCCGGTTCTGCCTTTTCTGGAGCTGACCCTGACACCAGATCCGGCTACTCGAGAAGTGGGTCATGGTATCTCCAGGCGCTGATACCAGAGGCGGGGTGGTTGCGACCTAGCCCCGCCCTGTCCTGTCCGTGACCGCCAGTCCTACGTTGTTCTGTTCCTGTGGGCCTTGGTCCTTGCCCTCTGGTTTTGTGTCCCTGCTGAGATCCAAGTAGTTTCAGGGAGTTCCTTCCTTCCAGGACTACTTCTTATATTTTTTTCTAATTATTTGCAGGCTTCAATGTAGAAACGGTGGAATATAAGAACATCTGTTTCACTGTCTGGGATGTAGGAGGCCAGGACAAGATTCGGCCTCTGTGGCGGCACTACTTCCAGAACACTCAGGTGGAGTGGGGGGGAATTCCCCAAGCCCAGGGTAAGAGGTGTTAGGGCTAGGAGGATTGAGATGTTGGCCTAGGCTGAGCCTTCAGGCCAGCAAGACCCTTAGCCCCTTCTGTGCTGTGTGGGTGGCTCGCCTCAGCTCATCCTTCAGAACTGGCCTTAGTCTTCTGAGTCCGACTTGGACTCTAGGGCCATGGCGCCTGGTTTATCCCTCGTCACACACCTGTCCCGATTCTCTTGCACGTCTTTAGGTCAACCACTTCCTCCTGAAGGGCAGAGGCTGTATCCTTTGCTGTGGTGACTCTAGTTTGTGCCAGATCTTCTGCAGAGCCTTAGTGGAAGTTTACTAGATGAGAGGGTTGGCTCAATTAAAGGTGGGAAGAAGAAAGGGCCGTTAGCCTTTCTGTTCTGAGCTAAAATGAAGAAAAGAAAGGGCTGAACTAGAGAATGTCCCAGGCAGGAATAATTGCCACTATTTCCCTCCCGCCCAGGGCCTCATCTTCGTGGTGGATAGTAATGACCGGGAGCGGGTCCAGGAATCCGCTGATGAACTCCAGAAGATGGTGAGTACCCAGACCCCTGGGAACTGAGTCCTCAGTTTGGAAACAGAGATCTCTGTGGTGGCCTGGAAGTCAGGGAACCCTCCAACAGGCATCACTGGCCAGGAATGTGAGTTTCTCCTTGTGGACAGACGCAGTGTGCATCTCATCCTGTTTGGATAGGACTTTTTCTGTGAATTCTCATGTCCTTACATCTGAGTCAGAGAGAGAAACGCCGCCTTACATTCTTTTTTCATTTGGAAATTTTGTCGTTTTGCTTAAAGCAAGTACTCCAGTGAGAAAAAGGCCTTTTCTGGACATAAGGCTTAGGTGACCACCAGCTTGTTTGTAACTCCATGTCCTATGTTCGGCAATAGATTACATATACAGTACATAGCAGTGGACTACAGACTCAGTATTTTTCCCACAAAGAAGCTAGAAGACAGAAAGGGGTCTCCCCAACATAGCAGGGAAGAGGGAACCTGGGGGTTCCAGTGGGACCATAGGTCCCACCCCCTCTCCTGCCCTCTCAGCTGCAGGAGGACGAGCTGCGGGATGCAGTGCTGCTGGTGTTTGCCAACAAGCAGGACATGCCCAATGCCATGCCCGTGAGTGAGCTGACCGACAAGCTGGGACTACAGCATTTGCGCAGCCGCACGGTAAGGGTCCTGCCCACCTCGCCCATGGGATCCCGCCTCTCCGGGGGCGTCACAGGCTGGGGCAAGGAGGTGAAGGCCTCCTCTTTTCCTCTTGGCTGCTGACCTCTTCCTGTCCTTCTTCCCACAGTGGTATGTCCAGGCCACCTGTGCCACCCAAGGCACAGGCCTGTATGATGGGCTGGACTGGCTGTCCCACGAGCTGTCAAAGCGCTAACCAGCGAGGGGCAGGCCCCTGCTGCCCGGAAGCTCCCACGTGCATCCCCGGGACGACCAGACTCCCGGACTCCTCAGGCAGTGCCCTTCCCTCCCACTCTTCTCCCCCACAGACACAGGCCTCTGCTCCTGCTCCTGCCTGCATGTTCTCTCTGTCGTTGGAGCCTGGAGCTTCGCTCTCTGGGCACAGAGGGGTCCACTCTCCTGCCTGCCAGGACCTGTGGAAGGGACTTCCTGGCCAAGGCCCCCTCTTCCAGAGGAGGAGCAGGGATCTGGGTGTCCTTTTGTTTTTTTTCTGTTTGGGGCGTACACTTGGGGCCAGGTGCGGGGGGAAGGTGAGGGCTCCGGGTGGTGCTATGATGTGGCATTGGATATTGAGTAATAAATTTGCTGTGGTTTGTACACTGTGTTTTTGTAGCCTAGAAGCAGGAGACTGGATTATTAGGTGCAAAGACATGATGTGGCAAGGGCTCAAAGCACCCTCCCCCAACACATACACATCCTTATCCAGCTCAGTTTCTCCTTCCTTATTCTTGGGTTGTAAATACTGTGGGGTTTCCAGTGGTAGAAATTTCATGCCTCCCCAGTTCCTGTTATCTGTTAAAGATAACAGGATCAACCTTCATGATTCAATAAAACTACATAACTCCACTTCTCATCTTTCTCCTGTCTACCTAGAGCAGTAGTTCTTAATTGCTTTGCACATTAAAATTTAAGAGGGAGAGGGCCGGGCACAGTGATTCACACCTGTAATCCCTGCACTTTGGGAGGCAGAGATGAGAGTATTGCTGAGCCCAGGGGTTTGGGACCAGCCTGGGCAATTTGGCAGAACCTCATCTCTACAATAAATCAAAAAATTAGCTTGGCAGCGTGCACCTGTGGTCTCAGCTACTTGGAAGGCTGAAGCAGAAGGATCACCTGAGCCCAGCAGATTGAAGCTGCAGTAACCATGATCATGTCACTGTATTCCAGCCTGGGCAACAGAGTGAGACTCTGACTCAAAAATAAATGAGGAGGGAATATGTGTTAAAAGTACCAGTCATGAAGTATACTTCAGAAAATGGGATCCATCCTGGTTGATCTGAGGCCCAACAATATGCATCTTTAAAACTGCACAGATGATCCTGCCAAAACACTGGCATGTCCTGGGGGTTGCATTTTCTCCCTGAGCACTACCGGGATTCTTTCTACCTGGAAAGATTCCATCTATAAGGAATAGGAAAGCAGATGTAAGGAACCAGTGGTGTGGTCTAGTCTCCAAGTGCGATTGACTCCATTTCATTTGGGATCCCAGCAAAGCTTAAAATCCATCATCACAATTTCTTTTTACTTTTCTGTCTTTTTCTTTTATGTTGTCGGTTTTTCCAGTTTTTCTGGACTGGGTTTTCTCAAGCTTTGCAGGAAGTGAGTCCCAGAAACTATTAGCAGAGACTCTAACAGGGAAGGCTCCTTCCAGGAGCTCTGGCTGTCCTACCTACCAGCAGTGCAGCTGGGGTTGGTGAGGAGGGGCGCTCAGTGCTCTCTCCACCTAGGCCCTTGTTATTCTGGTCCTGAGCCAGCCTTTCTGATTGCTATAAGTAATTTGATCCTCACTGGTTATCTGTCTAGGGCTTCCTTACACTCCCTGCAAAGTAACTTATGGGACATTTTGGCCTCATCTTCCCAAGAGCCATAAAAGCTGATAGATCTTTCTTGGACATCTTGGGCTTTTAAAAAAAAAACTGAGCTTCAAGAGAGCCCAGCAGAACTGACTTCCTAGGAAACAAAAAGGTTGATTTCTATCCTACAATCAAAATGAGAAGCAGGCTGCTGGCTCACGCCTGTAATCCAACCCTTTGAGAGGCTAAGGCTTGAGGCCAGGAATTTGAGATCAGCATGAGCAACATAGCAAAACTCCATCTCTAAAAAAGTAAAATAAAAATGAAGAATAGAGGTAAAGAAAGGGAGGGACTTGCCTGAAGTTGCAGGTTGAAGTTCTGATCCCCAGTCTCAGCTCAGCCTACCTTTGTGTCCAGAATGGCAGAAGGAGGCACACACAGGAGGCTCTGGATCCATTTCCCCAGGGCCATGGATTGAGGCTATTAGGCCAGGGTCCTTTCCTTACTGTGGCTGAATAAGGGGCAGCTCTCACAGTCACAATGCTCCCGGGTCACAGAGGTGCCGCCCCGGGCCAGCCTCTGCCTGGAAAGTCGCTCTGGGAACATCTGGTGGGTACTGCGGGTCTTACTCCCGGCCCTATGGCCTATAGAACCTCATCCCTGGGGGAAGGTTGGGCTGGACATAATCATTCCCTATGACATCAGCCCCATGGATGAGGTAGCATGGATACACAGACATCCCAAGGCCGAGGACTTAAGGGTTGGACTCATCAGCTGGGCAGGAACCTACCTCACCTTTGAGACTTACAAGAGTATAGTCACCACTACTGCAAAGAGTTTGGGCAGAAGACAGGTAACAAAGCAAACCTGTACTAGAACCAGTTTTCCAAGTGACCAAGCTGTGTGTGGTTGTGTGTCTGTGTGTGTGTGTGTACATGTGTGTGCACACCTGTTTGGCAGCTCAGGTGCACTCTCAACCTGATCGCTTTCCTAACCTCTGCCACTGCCAGACTAATGCCCTTCTACTCAAGACCACAGGTGCCCGTTCCATCTGCCACTCTACATGCATTCCTCAATGCCTGGCCACCTTGTCCTATACTGACTGCTCCCACGGTCCCTCCCAGCACAGGGTTGTGTCAACACAAAGAGGAGAGCTGTAAAGCGTAGGCTGGAGGGTGGGACTGTGGACATCCAGGGGAATGAGCCAGTGGAGATTTCGCAAGGCCTATGTTTCTGTTCTGGTTGTAGTTTGAGAATGGGAGACTCTAGAAACCATCGCAGAGTCAGGCTTCATTTTAGAGAGGAAAGTCGGCATCTCTGGGATGAGGGCCGGAGTGAGGCGGGAGCAAAGTTTTCTCACAACAAGGTTGATTATACCTGAACCAGACATTGATCACAGCTGCTCATGCTCCCATGTGTATCCCTGGAGCCCTGGCCTGCCCATCAGAGTTCTTGCTTTTCTCCTACCATGCTGGGGAGGCAGCCTTTGGGGATGGGGGTATTGGCTGAGTATGCTTCGGAGGGCAATAATGAGAAAGAGAAAAGACTTAAGGCATTTCTGACTGGATGCGGCCACTCACGCCTGTAATCTTAGCACTTTGGAAGTCTAAATAGGGAGGATTGCTTGAGGCCAGGAGTTCAAGACCAGCCTGGGCAACACAGTGAGACCCTGTCTCTACAAAAAAAAAAGAAAAAAATTAATTAGCCGGGCGTGGTGGTACATCCTTGTAATCCTGGCTACTCAGGAGGCTGACATGGGAGGATTCCTTGAGCCCAGGAAATCAAGGCTGCAGTGAGCTATGATCATGCTATACACTCTAGCCTGGGTGACAGAGTGACACTCTGTCTCTAAAAAATAAACGAAATTAATTTTTTTTAAAAACAAAGCAAAACATCTCTTGGGAAATTAGGTTTTAAAGGCAGGAATCAAGGAAGAACGAGGGAGATTTGCCTTCTGTTAGCTGAAGGAGGCAGGCTTCTAGAACTTTTCTTCTGAAAACCCCAATGGCTCCAGTGGTGGAAGGGCCCAGAGATCTTTTGTTGACTGTTGATTGGAAGAGCTGACAGCAAGGAGATGCCAGGGTTTATGTGGAGGGAAGGTGGTTGTCTGGAGGAAGGGGCTGGCATGATGCCAGGGGATGGCCACACGCTCCTTGGTTAGTCACTCTTCTCCCTCTCAATGCCTCCAGACCTGGGAGCTCCTGGTGAGTAATGAGCACGAGACACAGGCCGTGGTGCGTCTGAGGAGCCTGCAGGGCCTCTACCTACTGTGTGAGGGGGATGGCACCGTGTGCTACGGCCGGCCGAGGACCAGCCACCACGGGTGTTTCCTGCTCCGTTTCCACCAGAACTGCAAGTGGACTCTCCAGTGCCTAATCTCTGGCCGCTATCTGGAGTCCAATGGCGAGGATGTGTTCTGCAACTCACGGGTCCTCTCAGCTTACCACATGTGGACCCCTCGACTGGCCCTGCACGTCCACGTGATCCTCTACAGCCCCATCCACCGCTGCTATGCCCGGGCCGACCTCACTATGGGCCGCATCTGGGTGGACGCGGCTGTCCCCTGCCTGGAGGAATGTGGCTTCCTGTTGCATCTCCGAGATGAATGCTACCACCTGGAGACCTCCACACACCACTTCTTGTCCCATGTAGACCGGCTGGTCTCCCAACCATCCTCCCAGACAGCTTTCCACATGCAAGTACGGCCTGGAGGGCTTGTGGCTCTGTGTGACGGAGAGGGAGGCATGTTATATCCACAAGGCACACATCGGCTCCTGGGCCTGGGCTCCAATCCCGTGAGAGGCGAGGAGTGGTTCATCCTACGGCACTGCCCCACCTGGGTCAGCCTCAGGTCAAAGATGCGGAGGTTCATCTCAGTCGTCTACGGCAAGTGCTGGGTCCAGTGCAGCCACAGCGGGAGGAAGGGCTGGCTGCTGAACAGAGGACAGTGTGTTGGGATCAGCAAAGAATTCTGCATTGGCTAATAAGGGAGATCCTGAGGTCCCAAGGGGATCTTTTGTGCTGTGGAGGAGGACAGAAAAGCAGGGATGTGGGCTTTAGGGGAAGGTCGCCTGGGTCTTCTCCAGACCACTATGGTCTGACACAGGGTGATGAAGGTGAGGGTGAAGGAAGTAGAGGGAAGGAAGCCCTGACCATAAAGCATGGAAGAGGCGCTGAGACTGAGGGTGAGGCCAGACCTGGGCTCCCACTGACAATCCTTCCTCTGTAGATACTGAGGTGTATGCTGCCTCTGAGCGCCTAACTCCAATGTCCTTGTTCCAGTTTGAATGCGACAGTGAGAGCCACACCTTGCAGCTTCGTTCAACCAATGGCCACTACCTAGCCCAGGTGAGAACTTGGTTTTCCAAGCAAGAGAAATCTTAAGCTCTGAACTCTCCCTCTGAGTCACCCTTTTTGCCCCTTCAAGGCAGATGACCAGAGGTTGGGGTAAGGTACGGAAGCCCTTGTTGATAAACATCCAATGAAATTAATGGCCTCCTTTAAAAAAGTAACTTTATTGAGGTATAATTTAACAATACAGAGGGTGCCCCCAAAAATGTATACATGTTTTAAGAACAGAAAAAACTGGGCCAGGCGCGGTGACTCTCACCTGTACTCTCAACACATTGGGGGATGCAAGCAAGAGGATTGCCTGAGCTCAGGGGTTTGAGACCAGCCTGAGCAACATGGCGAGACCTC